>NC_143517.1:7241145-7401145 GCF_031878675.1 Megascapheus bottae | reverse complement strand
GTGGTTTCATTTTCTTAGACTTTTTTTTGCCTTTTTTCCTTTATGTCCATTATCTTCTCTATGATATTATAGGTCTTTTAGAAAACCAGTAGAGATCCTTGGTAAGTTTGGGCCCTTTACCTTTGATCTTAAGTTTTTCTCTTCTAAAGAATTCCTGATGCCTGTAGTATATACCTTGCACTTGGGAGGGGTAGTATAGGAGGGGTGGTGTTTTTTTAATTTTTTAATTTTTCCAGTCATGGGGGCTTGAATTCTGGGCCTGGGCATTGTCTGTGAGCTCTTCAGCTCAAAGCTACTGCCCTACCCTTTGAGCCACAGTGTCAGTTCCGGTTTTCTAATGGTTAGTGGGAGGTAAGAGTCTCAGGGACTTTAAGTGCCTGGGCTAGTTTTGAGCCATGATCCTCAGATCTCAGCCTCCTGAGTAGCTTAGATTACATGCATGAGCCACTGTGCCTGGCTTGAAGTAAGCTACGCTAAGCGCAGGCATAGATATTATAAGGTAATTTTAATTGGATATTGCCTTTGATTTCATTGGAATCTTCATTCAAACATTTGCCCGGTATTATATGTATATTTGGCTCAGAATCCACTCTAACTTCCTTAAAGTAGAGCAAGTTTTTTATATGTGCAGCCCTTTCTTCTGTTTTGTATAGAAACTTCTATGACCTTTACTTTCAAATTAAGACACCCAGAGAAAGCTCACATATTCAGAATAAGTTATGAGGGCATTATAGACTCCATCCATCAGCCAGCTCAAGTGTCATAGTGGAGGATGATGGGAGATGCAGCCATGAGTGTCCACATAGCTTCTTACAGGGCTCTGCTGAGATCTCCATAAAAGAAGCATGCCACAACACTATACAACTCAGTATCCACACTCTAGTTACAGGACTGACAAATAACCAGGAAACACTTTATTTAGAAATGGCCTCTTACCATCTTCCTCATGCCCATTTATTACCTCACTAACCACAAGTTTGACTAATGTTCTTGCTACTTGTTTATTTTTTTTCCTTCCTTTTTTTGGTGCTGATACCCAGGGCTTCATGTTCCAGCTTGCTTGCTACTCTGGTACTCTACAACTTGAGACATCCCTCCAGCCCAGCTTTATATTTGCCAGTCCTGGGACTCAAACTCAGGGACTGAGCAATGTTGTTGGGCTTTCTCAAGGCTAGAGATCTACCACTTGAGCCACAGCATCACTTCTGGCTTTTTTCTATGTATGTGGTACTGAGGAATCAGACCCCGGTCTTCATGCATACTAGGGAAGCACTTTACGACTAGGCCAAACTTCTGGCCCCAGACTAGCTTTTTGCTTGTCATTTTGGATGTTAAGTTTACTGGACTTTGCTGCCCAGGCTAGCCTTGTGACCCTCTATATTTTAGCCTCCAGAGTAGCCTGGGATTACAAGTGTAAACCATGAGTGCTTGGCTTTGCCCTTTTTCTCAAATGAACTGGATTAGCATGGGCTGGCAACTCTATTCCACTTTCACTGATGAATGACCAAACAACAAATCAACAAGAAAATATTCATCTAATAATAGTATACATTTCATAAGGCTGTAGCATGTCAATATATTGTTAAATATAGATATTTTTCCATATTATCTTCTATTTTTAATGTTAGAATAATCCTTGCAATTTCTTTCAAATCTCTCATTGTCTTTCTTTTGTTGGCTGGGCAGATTCTCAACCACTAGAACCATGCCTCCAGCCCTTTTTGCCTTCATTAGATTTGATAAGGACATCATTTCTTCCCAAGCAAGCCTGGGGTGCAATCTTCCAGTTTATATTTCTTGCATGTCTTGGATGACAGTCTCATATAACCAATACCCCTTTATATTGGATGAGGTAGGGTCTCATTCACTTTTTCACTTGGTTGACTTTAAATCACCATTCTCCAAAATTTAACCTCCAGAAGAGCTAGGAATACAGATGTCATCTATTTATTGGTTACCTGGCTCTCTTTCCATTTCTTAATACCAAAATGAAGAAATGGGAGGGATTATATATTGCTGTCTTTGTAACTTTTGAAAATTATTCCATCATAAAACCCAGGAAGCCTTGACTCTATGTCCATATTGACCAAATGTGAAATCATAAAGCATGTTTTTTTTTAATTCCCCAGTAAGAGGGTATCTGGAGGGCAGACATACATTTTCTATCAATTCTCCAGAACAAGTGCTGGTGAAGAAAATCACATGCATCATTCATTCACAAATCATGTGTTAGGCAGCAGACATACAGCAAGCCTGTGTCAACAATCCTTGGATTGGGACAAAAGTAGTCATTCAAGTTTTCCCCCAATTCAGAAACCAAATTGCAAGCCCTTACCTTGGAGGGCCTGTAAGCTATGGGTCTGTACGATAATGCAGAGCTGCAGGACCAGCTGTGGAGCACTTTCCAGAAAGGTGGCTAGCAAATGCAGCATACTCACATCGGCATACTCATACACCATTTTCCAGTAAAACCTCCATCTGTCATTCTCCCCACTCTGTCGGCTCCGAATACCTAAGTATATTGTGTGGAAATACCTAGAAAGAAAACAGGAAAGAGATGAGTGATTATTTGTAGATAAAAGTCTGTTTAGCA
The DNA here is from genome assembly GCF_031878675.1 of Megascapheus bottae. NCBI lineage: Eukaryota > Metazoa > Chordata > Mammalia > Rodentia > Geomyidae > Megascapheus > Megascapheus bottae. The sequence goes on along the minus strand of NC_143517.1, from coordinate 7,398,552 downwards.
AGGCACATTAGGCAGGCTCACAGAGGACATGATAAACTTGGTGGCATCTCACTGAGAGCCCCAGTTAGCTGTATTACAAGGATACGCTTTCAAGAGTATTGCAATTTAAATCTTCATTCAAAGCATTCTGTAAATTTCCATGTGACAGAGGGGAAGTCTGATGAGCACCCAGATTGGAAAGGGCTTGCTACTTTAAAAAGTTCACATACAAAACTGTGTTCTTGTGGCTCATGCCTGTAATCCTAGCTATTCAGGAGGCTGAGATCTGAGGATCAGAGTTCAAAGCCAGCCTGGGTAGAAATGTTTATCTTCAGTAAACCACTTATATAAAAATAAAAGTGCTCAAGGACATTGCTCAGCCTTAAGTTCAAGCCTTGGCACAATAGGAGACAAAAGAAAACCAAACACACATACATTCTTTCTTTCCAGACTACCTTTGTGCACACAAGTAACCATGAGGTGGATTTTTCTCCTAGGACACAGCGTATATCTCAATACAAACATGCATGTGCTTTTACACTCTCCCTATGTCTTTCTTTTCTTTTGGTTCTATGAGGGTTGAACTCAGGGTTTCATGTTTTCTAGGTAATCACTCTATCACCTGAATCAACCCATCACCAGCTGTTTTTGAGGGACATCATGGGTAATATCTCCATATGACTTTAAGAAAATCTTGTTATTTCTGAGCAAGGTGGCTCTCAACTGTCATTCTAGTTACTAAGGAGGTGCTAATCACCAAAATGGTGAATTGAGGCCTGTCTAGGCAAAGAAGCCATCAGACCACAGGTCAACCAATAGATGGTACTCGTGGTACAGTTCTGTCATCCCAGCAAGAAGTATAAAAAGGAGGATCATGAACCATCCATGCCAGGTCAAGCACTTACAGAGATTTTTAATAGTCAGCTCCACTGTTCTCACCTTGCCTCCATGGACATGTTTTCTGCTAGCCCATTGTGAACTGCTGCCTCTAACCTCCGTTCTGCTATGGGAATAGCCTCTCCTGCTACTTTGACTGGCAAACTCAATTAGAAATTTACATTCTCAGTTCAGTCATCACCAAATGTTGCTCAGGCCAGTACTCTACTTGTTGATATTGTAATTGCCCATGGCTACTCAATAAAATACTATAAACTGGTGGTTAACTAATGGAAATTCATTATCTCTCCTAATACAACCTGGAGGTTCTGAGGTTCTAAATCTGGAGATTGTGTCTAACTCAGTTTTTTTTTTTTTGCCAGTCCTTGGGCTTTCTCAAGGCTAGAGCTCTACCACTTAAGCCTCAGCTCTACTTCCTGCTTTTTCTATGTATGTGGTACCAAGGAATCAAACCTTGGTCTTTGTGCATGCTAGGCAAGCACTCTACCACTAGGCCAAACTCCCAGCCCCCTAACTCAGTTGATTAATAGGTTCTCAAATGGTTTGTTCCTTTACTCATGTAATGAGTATATCTTGAATGCATGCAATATTTACAATTTTATAGTTTCCTGAAGGCAATGCAAACTCATTGGAGAATTTTGAATAGAAAAAGATAGGATATGACCAATGTTTTACCATCACTGGTTACTATATGGAAAATAGAAGGCAGCGTGGCAGAGAGGAAGTAAATAGGAAGAGTAGGTGCTTTAGGTCACATACTATTGCAAGGATCAGCCAGAGGTCCTGGTGGTCAGAAGGTCCCAGAGCTGGGATGTATCATAAAGATAGCCTGAGTAGCCTTTGTACTTGGAGTGATCAAGTAAGTGCATGAATGCACATATTACCATAGAAGTTTTCAATTACCATAGAAGTTTTAAATCCAGGACTTCCATGGCTTGTACAAAGACAGTATAACCTCCACAGAAGCCTCCTGGAGCTATGTTATTGCCACTTCTTACCTGGGGGTGTGGTGGGGATATAATACTTGCAGCTCTTTGCTGCCACAGTTTAAAGAGCTACAGAAAGAGCCCCCAGGTCTATTGCCCACAGGGATGTGAATGCTACTGGCACAATAAAAAGTTTTCTTTTTCTGGCACTGTGAACTCTGCCAACCTAGTTTTGGTTCTGGTGTCAAGCTCCTTTCCATGGAAGAAAACAAGTGTTTTGTTTCATAAAGCTTCTTTTTATAAGACACAAAATCAAACCCTCCAATAATGCGCATAAAGATTTTAAGCACTATTATATCAAGGAAAATAAAAAATGCTATTTTCAGGTCTTGGATGAAGACTTTTCTTGTTTAATTGTGATAAAATATACATTGTGTAAAATTTGCCATCTTAACCATTTCAAGCATATGCATCTGTGACTCTGAGGGCATTTATCAGCATCCATCTCCAGAAGTCCTTTTGTTATATAAGGCTGGCCTTGGCCCCCACTAAACAATGGCTCCTCCTTCCCTGTTTCCCTACCCCTATAACCAGTGTCCTACTTTCTGTCTCTATAAATTTAACCCCCTCCCCATAAATCACATATAAGTGAATCACACAATATATGTTCTTTTGTGACTAGCTTATTTCTTTAGCATAATGTCATCAAGGTTCATCCTTTTAATTGAATTTCCAAATGCCTGTATCATGGTTAGAGACATGGTTCAGGTGGTAAAGTGCCACAAGGCTCTGATTTCAGATCCTAGACCAAAAATAAACAAGTAAAAAATTAAACGAAATGCCTACCCAGGCACCCGTAGCTCATGCCTGCAATCCTAGCTACTCAGAAGGCTGAGATTGGAGGATTGTGGTTCCAAAACAGCCTCGCAGTCAAGTCAGTGACACTCATTTCCAACTAATCATGCCAAAGCCACAAGTTGAGGCTCACCTAGCAGAGCACTAGCCTTGAACAAAATAGCTCAGAGACAGTGATCAGGACCTGAGTTCAAGCCCAGCACAAAATAAACAAGTGAGTAGGTAAGTAAAAAACTAAATAATAAATAAATACATTGTCCAAATCTTTGCTTAAGAGAAAGACTTGTACACAGAACAACTTCTTTACAGGTCTGCCTTAAAAAGAGTATAACAAGAAACTGCTCACCAATAAGATTCCAGCCATTAACCAGAAATTCCTGACCCCATAAGCCAGTAAGCCAGTGAAGAAAAGTACTCAGACTGCATATCACCCATACTATGGTTCATTTTTTCTTTCTTTCTTTCTTTCTTTCTTTCTTTCTTTCTTTCTTTCTTTCTTTCTTTCTTCCTTCCTTCCTTCCTTCCTTCCTTCCTTCCTTCCTTCCTTCCTTCCTTCTCTCTCTCTCTCTCTCTCTCTCTCTCTCTCTCTTTCTTTCTTTCTTTCTTTCTTTCTTTCTTTCTTTCTTTCTTCTTTCATTTTTTGCCAGTCCTGGGACTTGAACTTCAGGGCCTGGACACTGTCCTTGGGCTTTCTCAAGGCTAATGATCTACCGCTTGAGCCACAGTACCACTTCTGGCTTTTTTTGTGTATGTGGTACCCAGGGTTTTGTGAGGGTTAGATTTCTTTTCTGTTAGAATTTAAGAGATGAGAAAAGATAAGATAATGTATAGAAAGTATCTAAGGAGCAGAGAATAAACAGATTATAAAAAATCTGTTGTATATTTTATTGAGGAGTTAAAGGGATGGTAGCAATAATAGCCTAAACTTCAGGTCCTCCCTTTAATTCTGGAGGATCATCTTGAGTTTCAAGATGTGAGGGGTGTATTGTCTCAGGAATGCAAAGTCTGTAGGCCATCCTCTCTCTCTCTCTCTCTCTCTCTCTCTCTCTCTCTCTCTCTCTCTCTCTCTCTCTCTCTCTCTCCTCTCTCTCTTTCTCTCTCTGTCTTTCTTTCCTTCTTTCTTTCTTCTAGCATAGATCACTTACCTATCAATCCATCATCTAATACATCCAGATGCTTTAATTTATATAGTAAGATTGGTGATGGCCTAGAAAATTACCCTTTGTATATTTGAAGACAAAAGTCAGCATCCTCTCTCCTCAGAGTCTGTGCTAGCATTATCTCGCTGGAAAAGTCTCTTTCCTCAGATTCTTACATCACCTAGCCTTTGAACTGGTGGGTCTTTACGTGAAGGTAGAGATGATATTCGTCCCCTTACAAGGTGCTGTGAGGCTTCCATAAGAGGATGGACATGATGCATGGTGATTTAGTTGTTGCCCTTCTGGGTTTCTTGTAATGATTCATCAAAAGTAACCATTTGTATTTCTTCTGTGTAGTGTTTATGTCACAATCATCCTCCCATCAAGAGACAGGGTTTTACAGACCTGAGTGTTGGGAATGCAGGCTGGGATCCAGGAAGGGTAGAAGAGTGTGGATTAGAAAGGTTTTCCTTGTGGGAATTCTTTTTAGATATCCATGAAGATGGGAGGAGGTGCTCATAAAACCCTGCATTTACAGGTAAAAAGGTAGCCAAAGGGCTTATTTAAAAAGAAAAAAAATGTTTTAAAGCTTTGCCATCAAGGATTAACTGAGATGAACAAACATGCTGAGTAAAGGCCAGTCGGAGATGTCACTGTTCCCTCTCCTGTCTTGAAGGTAGAAATATGCACACGCATTGGGTTTCTTTACTCTAGGATTTGTTCTTTCTCTCTAAGGGTCACTGTTGTGATTTACTGCTCTGGGAAGCAGTCTGACAGAAGATAAAGTTTTCCATTCAGCACCAAAGGTCACTGGCATTCTGCACCAACTTTATCAATACAATTTTAACCCAATAATATTTTGGTTTTGTAAGTTCTTCAGCACTGTGGAAGTGCCCACGAGCCCCCCAATATCATTCCACCATGCCACGTGCACACAGACACCCACATGTCACTTAGTTCCACCACAACACAGACACAAAAGCAAGCCTGGTGATATTCTGAAGATTTAAACTGCACTGAAATCCTCAAGTTCTTTTTGTAAATCAATATTTTCCCAAGTGCAAATAGCACTGGACTCAAGTCAAAAACTTCCATGTCACTGACCTCAGCTTCAAGTACAGAATGACAACGATGAGAGGGGGAAAACTTTAACTGTATACTAGAATGCAATACTGCTTATTTGGTATGCAAAACATTAGCTAGTCAGCCTGTAGTTAAAGTGTTGTGTGACTGAAAACACCTTTACATTGCTTGTGGGATTATGGGGTGTGGCTGCTACATGCTTCAAATAGTGCATATGTATGATAAACCCTACTTCTTACAAAGCATTTGATCAAGCACTTTATTGGTTGCTGATATATGTATGTCTTAATCGGACATCATTAATAGCTCTCTAAAGATATGCATATATTCAAATACTGAACTATACTTTACAATCTTATTGCCTATTAAATAATGGTGTTGTTAGCAGCTGTTATTTTTACTATCTGAAAAATTCATGGAGTAAAATTTGCCAGACGAGCTTTAAATAAACAACATCAATAATAAACAGTGATTTCAGGAACTGCTATTTTCTTTTGTTGCTTGGTTACAAAGCTTTAAACTAATATGTATATTATATATATGTTATATAACATATAAAACATGTAAAGCCTCAACTGTAGGTACTGTTAAATAACATAGTTATATTATTTGTCATCTTAACCATTTTTATATCAGTCATGTTAAACAACAACCACAACCTAGTATAGTGGTACATGCCTACAATTCCAGCTATTCAGGAGGCTCAAGCAGGATGATCATTAGAGCCTACAAATTTATGATCAACTCAGATAACACAGGGGGACCTTCCTTTATAACTCTTAAAACCAAACTAACAATAACTCTCAATCAAACCACCACCAACCACACCACCTTAAGAAAAGGCCAGAACATCAGGCTCCATCAGCTCTATCCTATGCTGTAAAAGAGGAAGAATGACTTGAAAATGTGACCTACATTTCTGTTAGAAATTTTTCTAGTGACTATGGCATTAAGAATACATATAATGAGTGATTGTTGTCCGTAATGTACGATGTTATCTCTCATCTCTTTTTTTTCCAGTTAAAACATTTATTCTTTTTTTCATATATTTTTATTGTAATTAATATATGATATTTGCCAGATAAATGGTGCATTAATTCCCATACATTGATACCCTTTCACATATCTTGGTCCCCATTTCCCTCCCCCCCACCCCAATCCCTCATCTTGTTTTCCCCCTTCCCTATCCAATTTCAAATAACCAAATACAAATATATCCGATATATCAGGTAACAAAGTGAGATACTGTAACAATATGAGATAACCAAGGGACAGCAAAAGAGATGAGAGATAACATAGTACATTAAGGACAACAATCATTCATTATATGGCTTATGTTTCTATATCCTAGAGATCCTTTCATTTAGCATCCTACTATATGGCCTTTTGTATCAAGGTTTTGCTCTATTGCAAATCTCTGCTAGGAGAGCCCAAGGTTTCTACTGATTATGACAAATGAGGGAAACCATTGAGCCTAAGTTCCTTTGAGTCTGGCTTACTTTACTTAATATGATCTTTTCTAAGTCTTTCCATTTCCCAACAAAAGGGGCAATGTCATTCTTTCTGACAGCAGCATAGAATTCCATTGTGTATAAATACCACATCTTGTTGATCCACCATCAACAATACTTGGCTTTAGCTTTTTCTGCATGCATTGATTTGTCTGCAGAAATTCAACCACTTTTCCTGCCAGACAGATAACACATAGATAATAATTAGAATAATTTGGGCTCTCAGAGAAGACCAGTTAATGCTTATTGTATATATGGGCACATTATATTTGATAGAAGCTTATTTTTATTAGTTGCATACTTCAGCAAATATAAAAATTATCTACAAAAGTTATTGCTCCTGTTTGGTTGAATTTTACACAAACTTCTCATAAAGATATTGATTGTATAAGTAGGTATACTAAAGGAAATAAGTAATAGTTGTGGCAGTGTGGACAACTTGGGAAATTTGGCTGAGAGAGGAGAGGCAGTTCATGAAGGGAAGGAAGGTTCTTCATTTTGCTTACCCCATTAGTTGTACAAGGTGGGTTTTATTGTGACATTTCCATATGTGCACACAACCAGTCTCAGTCCCTCATCACCTTCCTCCTTTTCCATTCTTAGAGCTATTTCACTGGGTCCCAGTGCTCTATGTTCATGTATGCATACAAAGCACAATAGCCATAATATTCACCTCTTTCATTTGTCCTCCTCTCTCCTGAAGCTACTTCCCCCAAACATATCTTTCTTCCCTTCCCTTCCCTTCCTTTCCCTTCCCTTCCCTTCCCTTCCCTTCCCTTCCTTTTCTTTCCATGTATCAGATGTGCAAAGGAATTTCAGCTTGGTATTTTTGCCTGTGTAAATATTGTATTTTATTATAATAGCTATTTCTGTCTCTTTCTCTGTCCTCTTGATCCTCACTGTTCAGCAGTTTCAGTGAGGTTCCTCATGCCATCTTCATATATAGACATCATGTATTTCAATATTATCTAACGTGTGTATGAATATGCATATCATTGAGGTCTAGGTTTTCAAATGAGAGAAAATAGGCAAAATATGCCTCACTGATGAATTGAACTGAGGGCTTCATGCATGCTAGGCAAATACTCTACCACTAGACTACCCTCCTGGCCCCTTCTTTCACTGATAACACTCATGATACAGCCTTCCTAAGAAAATAGACATCACAAGAAGCAATTCTCCAAAACTTACTTTGTCCTTTAGCACTTATATAAGTTCATACTTTTATAGTAAAATGTTTATTAAAACAAAGAAGAGAACTGGCAGTAAATATAGTAGTCACTTCTATTTCACAGTATGAGTATGGTAACTATAATCCAAAATTTCAAGTGTTTAAAAGACGACTGGCAGGAACTGCAAACAAATCAAGGTTAATAGAACATTTGTCGTGATTGTAGTAGAATCAGAATCTTCATCTTAGGCCTAGTTTGATTGAGTTTTATGACAGATCAGGAAGTGTCCTATGTGTGTATGTGTGTATGAAAGAGGGAGTAAGACCGAGAGAGCAAGACCGAGAGAGCAAGAGCCAGAGAGAGCGCCAGAGAGAGACACAGAGAGAGAAAGGCAGAGACAGAGAGACAGAGACAGAGAGATGCATGTGAGCACATGTGCACGGGCACATGTGTGCTTAAATGTTGTTTTACACTTTTAGTGTCACGGTGCTTCTGTGTAGCTTCTTAATGATTGAATTTAGTAGACCTGTGATCATTTATAGTTTGGAAGATAACTGAAAAATCCCTAGGCCATAGTGGTAGAGTGCTTGCTTAGCATGCACAAAGCCCTGGGTTGAATTCCTAGGTATCACACCCACAGAAAAAGCTGGAAATAGTGCTGTGGCTCAAGTGGTAGAGCACTATCCTTGAAAAGGCCCAACAGCAGTGCCCAGGCCCTGAGTTCAAACCCCCAGAATGGCAAAAAAAAATATCCCCAGGCCTGGGGCATCTGAACCATCAAGTCACAGGAGACTAAGTAGGAGGAGGAAGCAGGATTGGAGGGAGAAACTATTTGGTATGTTTTGAATTTCTGAGGGTTTCTCCTGCCTGAAGTACCTGCAAGTAGATGAATATTATGAGGGGTTGAATTCATACCAACTTCCAAATGTTTGAACACTCCAGATCCCACTTGAAGAGTTTCAGTTATTTGGGTCCATAGGCAACAATTTTGAGCTCTTGTTATAAAATCTGATTTGTTATTGTCTCATTGGAATTTTACTTATGTATTTATACAAGCGAGGAAAAAGAAAAATAATCAAACCACATTTCTTCAGAATCTTGGTAAAAATTGCCTAAAATATAGCACCACTGAAAGGTGGGGACCAAAGGAATCAGAGGTCTGGAAATATGGAGTGTAAACTATTCTAATGTTGGTGACCAAGAATGGTCTCTTGTGAGTGTCATCCATCCTCTCCCTGCCCCTCACGATCCCAGCAAGTTCTACTTCCACTAAGCCATGAGTTACACCTGAACATCAAAGTCCTGGAAGAACAATAACTGTCCATGTGTTCCAAGTTGAATTTACGGTCAGGACAGCTTTACCTCATGTCCAAAAGTCCTGAAAGATTCCAAGACCAGAGTTGGTGAGATTGTTGTGTCAGATCAATAGAAGGAAAGTGGCTGAGCTAGTTATGCTGAGGTCATTCACTTCTCCGAAGTCTAGAATGTTCCTGAGAATGATTCTTAAGTAAAACATTACAGAACAGTGTCTGGAGACTGTTGAGAGATGCCTAAATGGCACTTTTTTTTGTGCCAGTCCTAGGCTTGAGCTCAGGGCCTGAGTACTGTCCTTGGAAATTTTCAAGGCTAGAGCTCTATCACTTGAGCCTCAGCACCACTTTCTGCTTTTTTCTATGTATGTGGTACCGAGGAATCGAATCTGGCTCTTTGTGCATGCTAGGCAAGCACTCTACCACTAGGCAAAACTTCTGGCCCCCTAAATGTCACTTTGGCTGGGCCTGTGAACTCAGTAAAACAGGATAAAAACTGGGCACTGTGCTGCTAACTTTGCAGCTGTGCCCTTGTATCTGAGCCATTCTCTTCTGCAGTGGCTTTGCAGTTCATCTCCAGAAAGGACAGGGGTATTTGGTTCATAAAGGCAAGCTGACTTCACTTCACATCTGAAGCACAAGGAAGGTGAGATGGACAAAGGAAGCAGTTGAGAGCTCAGGACCACCTGCCACTTGTTCCTGATTCCCTCTCAAGTGAAGAAATTTTCCAGAAATAAAGGCTAGGACCATGGTCACTCAGGCCACTCAGGAAATGTTCAATCATGCACGCTCTTCTCCCCAGTTCCCTGTCTAGTGTAAGATAAGGCAAATGTCTGCAACTCCTAAGATGGCTCAAGATATATTAAAATGCCGTCTTCCTGTGGCCGCCACATAATAAATCTCTTTCCTGCTACCTTCATCATGTCTCTTTATTTAGCATATAATGGCAAGTGGGCAGACCTGACATATGGAAATACTGGACTTTGGGCCACTAATAATTTAGTTTCCAAATGAATTTAGAAAAAGAGAAGACTTTCCTTCATCCTTTTTTCTTAACCGATTTGTTCAGTAGCCTGTGTTCCTAAATGTTTCTCATACCCCAGGGGAGACAGTCACACCACAATTCAGCAAATGGTCTGTGAAAACCAATGTGCTAAACGTGGTAGGGGAGGGATGATCTATTAGCCAAATACTCTAACACCACACAGAGTCCTTTCCAGGAAAGCTCCAGGCTTCTGTGATCACCTACCAAGCTAATTACCATGAAGAGTTTTCCACCCTGGGAATCATGCCTGAAAACAAAAGTTTAATAAGGTTTCATTTACCCATTCATTCATCCATTCATTCAGGGGAGCTTTTCTCACTGCAGGGCAATGCAGCCATGCAGACCACCACCCCTGAGTGCAGGCTCAGTCCTTCCTCCCCTGGAGGCTGCACCCTTCACCAAGTATCAAGTACCTTCCAGGCTTAGTCCCCCTTGCCCAAATGGCTGTTCCTCTGCACAGGGATTTTGATTCCACAATTCTGTTGTGCCAATTCTGCAGTGAAGGTCTTCATGTCCAGTGATGCCCAATTCATAGATAACAAAGTGGCTTTGTAGTAGTTATGCTTCACTAGAAGTCACTGAGTTGTGAAAGATTCTGAGCTGGCCTTGAGCTTGTTGGGTTGGGAAATGACACCTACCATTGACAAAGGCCAATGCCACAGTTATTTCCCGGAGTTAGCACGGAGTCTATTTAGCCTTAAATCTCTCACTCAGGGCTTTAAGGTATGGAATAAATGGCACCCACTCTTTCTCTCCTTCATGTCTACCCAACTAGTCATTCTAAACTTAGATTCTTAAGTCTAAACTGAACGCTAACATGAGAAATTTACTCAAATGAACACACATATATGCATGTGCATGTGCGTGCATATGTGAGCATGCACATGTACACACATACACACACACACACACACACACACACATACACACACACACACACGGTCAGGACCTACCAACATTCCATTATACCACACAGGCTGAATTGAACATCTCTGCTGGCTGTCAGCAGTTAGTTATGTATGCAATAGAATATGAAGGATTTTAAACTATTTTTTATGATCTGGTCTTTGAGCATTCTGCTCTATAGACCTTCTTCCTGTGGCATTTCATATTTTATTATCAAATCGTGCCGCCTGTGCAATTTTCTTTAAAATCACATCAATAAAAATAAGCATTTACATGCATTCTTTTGGGAGAAAATTTGAATTGTTCTAGTCGTATATGAACTGAAGCATTACATTGAGTTTTGGACTCAATTTGGCAAAATGGCCAGTGAGACTTGATTTTATTCTTTAGATCATAGGAGGAAACTTTTTACTTTATTTAGACAGAGACTTTAGTTGAGGACAAATAATAATATAAAAAAGAAACATATTTTTATACTCCTTTCCTGAACTTCTATTGAAGATTAAGGAAATGTAGTTCTTGATACATGTTAAATATTAAAACCATCCTAAGACTAATTGAAATTTATAGGGCAGCTTTTCTTAAGTTTCTGTCTAGCACACAATTTTTAGCATTCTGTATAAATAACAAAAGACTGCCTACATCCTTCTGTTGTTTTACCATAGCCCAATGTATTAAAATTAAATGTGTTGAAATTAAAAGCAAAACAAAATGAAACAAAAAAAATAAGACACCATGCCACTCAGGCTCCATCTTCTAACTTGGCTCAAAATAACAGCTTAGGTGCAGCTCAAGGAACCAATGTGAGAGGAATTTGTATGTGGGAATTTTTAGATTCATCCTGCCATTAAGCTCTATAGAATGAATACATCTGATCAAGCAAAGGAAATTAACAATAATAACTTTCTACCTAACATATATGTTTACTGGATACAATGCATTAATGTGCCTTCTTTCGGAAGTGTTAGGAAGGTTCTGTTCCTAATTCTTTCTAATCAAAGAGACATCTCCATCCTGGGAGGGGTAGAACAAGTACAAAAGTCCCAGGTGGCCATCAGGCTCAAAGTTTATGTTACCTTGACATAGCCTCTTTTCAGCCTGAGATAATGTGTCAATGACCTACACCTTCACTGTAATTTCATCATCTTATGTTATTAAAACTTTATTTGAGTCTGAGCTATCTAGTCTCAACATGGGTTGAGACTAGTTCAGAACAGCCTTTAAGATGTTGGCAAAGGCAAGGCTGGAAGTCCTCCTATAGATTCTAACACCACTCAATAGCCTCAAAGAAAATTAAATACTTAGCAATTAACTTAACTAAGGATGTAAAGGACCTTTATGATGAAAACTTAAACCTGAAAAAGGAAGTTAAAGCACAACTGAGGAAGTAGGAAAACTTCCCATATTCCTGGATTGGAAGAATTAATATCGTGAAAATGGCAATCCTGCCAATGGCTATTTACAAATGCAATGCAATACCCATCAATATCCCAATATCATTCTTTGAGGAAATAGAGGAAGCAATCCAAAAATTCATATGAAATAATAAATGACCTCATATAGCAGAAAGAACAGTACTGGAGGAGTAAAAATGTCAGACTTTAGACTCTATTACAGAGCTATAGTAATAAAAACAGCTTGAGCTGGGCACAGAGGCTCACAGCCATAATCTTAGCTACTCAAGAGGCTGAGATCTGAGGATCAAAGTTCAAAGCCAGCCCAGGCACAAAAAGACCTGAGACTCCTATCTCCAATTAACCTCTAGAAAACGGAAAGTGGGGCTTGGCTGTAGCCTTGAGCTGAATAGCTCAGGGACAATGCCCAGGTGGAGTTCAAGCCCCAAGCCCCACAAAAACAACAATAACAACAACAAAATGCAAGTTTTCAAACAAAATTTGGGAGAGTGATTAGCATTTTTAAAAACAGATCTTTTTTTTTAATTTTTAAGAGCAGATTCTGTCTCATGTGTCTTTCCCTCTTCACCACGTCTTACTTTTATTGTATTTTACAGTTTTAACTCATTGCTCAATTAACTTTGTTATCTAGGATGTGCCAAGTCAGCTTGCCTATTTCTGCAATCACTTTTGTTTGCAGGAGACAGTGTGGGCAGGAGACGATGCAGAAGACATGCTGCTCACAGCAACACTTCACGTTCAATATGGCAGCAAGGTAATGGCAACCAGATGTCACATGTTTGATTTTTCACCAGTGAGAAAACTAACAATACTCTGTCTTTACTGTCAGAAAGCTACTTTTTCTGTTCTCAGAAGGGCTGCAGGATTCTGAACTGAGAAAAATTGCCATGAGGTCTTCCTTTAGAAAAGCTTCATCCAACCAGGCCTTGAACTTCAGCACTTGGGAGGCTGGGGAAATATCACTTTTGAGGCCAGCATGGCTTATAGAGCAGGACTTTATCCTGTTCTCCATCATCGCAAACCCTCACCAATACACACCATCCAAAGTATCAACCCTATCCAGAGCCTCAAGGTTCTGTTTTTTTTGTTTTTTTGTTTTTAATTTTATTGTCAGGGTAATGTATAGAGGGGTCACAGTTACATTTGCCAGGTAGTAGGTGCATTACTTCTCACACAATGATACCTCTTCTTACATTTTTGTCCCCACTTCCCTCTCCCCACCCACTGCCCATCATCTTGTTTTCCCCCCTTTCCTTTCCTATTTCAAATAAAGAGATAAATGGACCCTCAAGCTTTGTGATTCCATTTTTTTGAATAAGCACATTCACTACAATGACAAGAACCTGGTTTTGACTCATAAACTACAACAAAGGAATACCAAATCCTAGACACGCTCTCTTGTGGTAGAGGGGGAGAATGAAGGAACTAGAAAAGGCTGGTGAGCTGTAGGGCACATCACATCAGGGAAATGGGCTCATTTCCTGGTTTTGGGACCCAACCTGCCTGTCACCTGGTTGGAAGGCTTGGCTGTGGTTTGTGATGTAAAGTAAGGCTACCTCTGGGATAGGCCCGAACACTTCTGCCCTCTCAGACAGCACCTGATTCCCTTTCTTTACCTACCTCCCCCTGCCCTGCCCACCTTTGTGCTGATTGGCTCCTGCATCCTATATTAGCTAATTGTAATTTCCCAATAAATGAGTTCCTGCCTTTATGGGTCTCCCTGGCGCGTTGTTGATTCTAGAGACTAGAAATCTCATCAGAAGACTATGTGCATAGATCACTGTCATAGCCACCGCTTTCTCTCCAAGTGACTGCTAAAGAGTTTATACCTCACAGTGTTGGCAATCTAGCTGTAGCACGCCCTCAAGAATCATTAGTGAAGTATTCAAATACACTCTAAAATATATTTTATTTTCTTCTTCCTATTTACCCCCACACCCACAACAACTAAAATGTATTTAATCTGCATTATTTTAGTTTGCATTTTTAGAAGAAATTTCCATTTACATCTACTCTGAGGCTCACATGAACTTTAAGGGGTTAGTATATGATGTTCACATGTTTATTTAGCTTTCTCTAACAACATCTTTTTTTTTTTGCCAGTCCTGGTCTTGAGCTCAGGGCCTGAGCACTGTTCTTGGACTTTCTCAAGGCTAGAGCTCTACCACTTGAGCCTCAGCACCACTTCCGGCTTTTTCTATATATGTGGTACCAAGTAATTGAACCCGGGTCTTCATACATGCTAGGCAAGCACTTTAACCACTAGGCCAAACTCCCAGCCCCCTCTAGCAACATCTTACATAACCACAGGCTCATGATCCAAACCAGCATATTGGTAGTTGTATTGGTTACGATGCAAAATCAACAGCAGAAAGAAAACTGGGAAATTCAGAGATATGTAGCCATTAAAGAACCTACCCTTTAAAAAAGAAATAAAGGAACATAAAATACAAACTAAACCAATAAAGATAAAATAAAAACACAAGCCAGCACTGGTGGCTCATTCCTCTAATCCATTGCTAGGCAGGAGTCTGAGATCTCATGACCCAAGTTGGAAACCAGCTCAGTCAGACATAAATCAATGGGACTCTTAGTCTCTAGTTATCCATTAAAAAGTTGGAAGTATAGATGTGGCTCAAGTAATAGAGTGCCAGACTTGAGTGAAAAAAACCTAGCATGAGTGCAAGACCCTGAGTTTAAGCTCAAGCACACACACACACACACACACACACACACACACACACACACACACACATACTAAATTAGAAAAATAATGTAATCTAAAAATTCCAGAGGCTGAGTAGTTATTTTAGTTTGGGGAGTTTTAAAATAAATAGCTTTGGGAGATGGATAGAGGGAATGGCTGTATAACAATGTGAATGTACATAATGTTACTAAATTGTCTACTTAGGAATGATTAAAGTGGCAACTTCACATTATGTAGTACAGTGAAAGCATTGTGCCATAAACAAATAGTCTGTTCACATTCAGCCTGTGGGAAACA
This sequence comes from Megascapheus bottae, assembly GCF_031878675.1. Taxonomy (NCBI): domain Eukaryota; kingdom Metazoa; phylum Chordata; class Mammalia; order Rodentia; family Geomyidae; genus Megascapheus; species Megascapheus bottae. The sequence continues at coordinate 7,383,310 of NC_143517.1, read as the reverse complement.
CAGGTCATGCTAGCCAGTCATGGGGGAGCCAAGACTGCATCCTGCCCCACCTGCTGACTTGCCCTAGAAAGCCAAGTTGGTATGTGATTGAAGAAAGAGCCCTTCATGATAAGAACACTGAGGAGTAAATGCATGAGCTCCAACATGGAACAGTGGAAGGATTTTAGAAATGAACAGCGTGGTGATATATAGATATTTCAGGAAGTTTAGAATCTTGGAAGAAAATTTACAGTGAGTATATCATAAGATCATTACTACTGAAGGCTGTTCCTTTGGACAAAAGATGCACCTTTCATATACATTCCCTTAAGAGGATGTAAGTGCTCATTTATTTGCTCTGGATCATTATATATATATATATATATATATATTTGCATGAACCAGGACTTGAACTCAGGGTCTTGCTATCATTCAGCATGCTTGCTCTACCATTGGAACCATGCCTCCAGTCTGACATTTTGCTGGTTCATTGAAGATGTGGTCTTGTGGAGTTTTCTCCCTGAGTTGCTGGGATTATAGGCATGAGCCACCACTAGCACCTGTAATATAATATAATAAAATAATATATAATATAATATGTTCTTTATGAAACAGCATCCTTGCCCAATAATCTCAGTCTGGAGAATTCAGTACTAGCCCAAATGCTAGCTGACTACTAATCACATGTCAGATGCCAGTCCTGGGCTTGATCTCAGGGCCTTAGCATTGTCCTTGGCCTTTTTTTTCCCTCAAGGCTACTCCACCACTTGAACCACAGCACCATGTCCAGCTTTTCTATGTGTGTGGTACTGAGGAATCAAACCTGTTTTTTCGTGCATGTTAGGCAAGCACTCTACCACTAGGCCAAACTCTTTTTTTTTATTTTTTTTATTGTAATTAGTAAAAGGGTTACATGATATTTGCCAGATAGAAGGTGCATTAATTCACATACATTGATACCCTTTCACATGTCTTGGTACCCGTATCCCTCCCCCCCCCCCACACCCCCCACCCGTCTTGGTTTTCCCCCCTTCCCTATCAAATTTCAAATATCCAAATACAAATAAATTCAATAAATCAGATAACAAGGTGAGATACTATACCAATATGAGATAACCAAGGGACAGCAAAGGAGATGAGAGACAACATAGTACATTAAGGACAACAATCATTCATTATATGGCTTTTGTTTCACTATCCTGGAAGTCCTTTCAATTAGCTTCACATTATATGTTCTTATGTATCAAGATTTTGCTCTATTGCAAATCTCTGCTAGTAGAGCCCAAGGTTTCTACTGATTATGACAAATGAGGGAAACCATTGAGCCTAAGTTCCTTTGAGTCTGGCTTACTTCACTTAATATGATTTTTTCTAAGTCTTTCCATTTCCTAACAAATGGGTTGATGTCATTTTTTCTGACAGCAGCATAGAATTCCATTGTGTACAAATACCACAACTTGTTGATCCACTCATCAACTGAGGGACATCTAGGTTGGTTCCATATCTTTGCTATGGTGAATAGTGCTGCAATGAACATGGTTGTGCTAGTGGGTTTAGTATGTCCTTGTTTCTGGGTGGTTGGGTAAATGCCAAGTAGTGGAATTGCTGGGTCATAGGGGAGTTCTATGTTTATAGGCCAAACTCTTGACCCCTACAAATTCCCTTTTAATCTTTCTAGTTCATTAGGGAATTAGCTCTGCAAATATTTATTATTTCTATTTGTTTTCACTTGGAGCCTGAGGCTTGGAGAGATTAAATGAAAACCTGCAGATGGCAGAGCTCTGCTTTAAACCAAACCTCTATTCTAGTATCTTCTAGTCAACTGTGGTGCTTCATGCACTAAGCACCTGTGACTTCTGCACTTGAAAATAGGCCCACATGGAAAGATATGAAATCATAGTCTTGAATAATTCCTGATGGTAAATTAACAGGATTTTATTTTTGTGAGTGAGCCAAAGAAAACCTTTACATTCAAGGAACTTCGGGACATTTTAATGCGTTGTGGAGAAAGTGCAGAGCAAGGAGATCCTATGGATAGATAGAAATTACATGTTTGGAGTATTCAGTTACCAAGCTAAGTCCCATCTGAAGTGATATGTTCCTCTAGTACTTGATATGTTACTATCACTGTGTAAATTAAGTAAATAGAGAACTTTTATGTGAGCGGTATAGGTTTATTTAGAACTGTATTCTTCCCCACAGTACTTTTTTCTTTCTTTTCCGTGCTGGTCTTGGGGCGTGAACTTAGGGCCTGTGCACTGTCCCTGAGGTTTTGCTCAAGGCTAGTGCTCTCTCACTTAAGCCACAGCTCCACTTGCAGCTTTTAATTTTGGCAGTTAATTGAAGATAAGAGTCTCAAGGATTTTCTTGGCCAGACTGGCTTGAAATCATGATCCTCAGATCTCAGCCTCCTGAGTAGCTGTGATTATAGGTGGTAGACATCGGTGCCAGGCCTTCATAGTACTTTTATCTATAAATTTTAAATATATTGGCTATGAGATTTACAACTCTGGCTCCAAAGCAGAGGCTAGATGAGATTTAGGAGTCTACCTTCAAGGGTTGAGAAGAAAATGTTATATTGAGTCAGGACTGCCACAGCCACCCAAGATGTTGACCTTGTCACTGAGGCCTACTTGACCCAGACATGATTCTAGCACTGAAAAAGTATTAATTCTTTATTTATAGCATAGCAGTGACCAAGCCGATGAGAGATGCTTATCTCAAGGTAGCTGCAATTTGCAATTTGGTGAAGGAAAAGCTTTGGACAAATATATTTCCTTTTTTCAATGAAGAAAAGCCAACAGAATGAATGCGAGGTGGAAATGGGGGCAGGAGTAGCGTCAGCTGAGTGGTTAGGTAAGGGCCCCTTGCACAGTGGACAGTAGAGATTATGTCTAGATGACAGAACATCTGGATGCCCACCATGTGAAAATACAAAGAAGGTAGGCAGGAGTCTGCTACAGTCCCATAAGTAGGAAAAAGGCCATTCGGAGACAGTGCTTGATTGACACTAGGATAGATGCTGGGAGCCAGGGACTGATCCAAGCAAGGAAGGAACAAGTAGTTTCAGGAAGTGGCTGCTGCAGCTGTCTATGGAAGGGGAACTCCCTTGAGGGTGCACCAGATGATTGCAGGGAACACAGGTGAAGGTGATCTACAGGTAAGAGAAAACAGTCAGGAGATTGTAAGGGATCAGATGGGTTGGAGACCTTTTAGATGTTGAAAGGATGACAGTTTCCAAAAGATCAGGAACTGAGGAGATGAATCCCCAAGCACCTTAGAATACTTAAGCCAATGCAAATACTATTAATGACACTCTTTGGGATGCTGGAGAAGGGGGCTAATTGAATGAAAGCAAGGACTGCTTCCTTGTTCTCTATGTACCATGCAGAAACAGTGTGAGTTTTTAACTGGAAACCTACCTATGACAAAGCCAATCGATAGGAACTGGGCTGTGAACTTTTCCAAGGCTTGATTGGCGCCATCACCATTATGGACTTACATTTTGATTGCAAAGCTGGATCTTATTTTCTGCCTTTGCAGTTCACCATGTGAATCCAGCAATTGGCATCTTATTTGTGCTGCCTGAAAGGTCAGGCAGGCTTATTTTTCTCTATTTAAAATGTCACAGAAGTAAAAGTTGTTATAGCGAATATTTGTTTTTACCCAGAAATTTTGCCCCAGTCCTGTGTTAAAGATGGCTCTTTATGACTAGAAAATGTTAATTTCAGATCAAGACAGCTACTGACAAGGACTTAGGCTACATTTATAGTTACTAAGGAACACAAGTACTATTTGATTGCAAGGACTCATTCAAAAATGGCTTTGACAAAGCACAACCTTCAGGCAATTTAAACCTACAGTGACCTTAATTATGATTCATTGGAGAGCTTATTTGAAGTCTAGATGACCTCAGTGCTTATGCCAATAAACAATACTTTTCTTTAGAAATTAAAGGAGGGATCTCTTAAGCACACCATTTAAGATAGTTGGTGTGTTTTAAAGACACATATTTAACCCTCTGGATTTGGGGACAGTATAAAAGAGGCCCTTTAAACAAGAAATGGATTTTCATTTTGCTTTCATCAAGCAAGAAATGGTTATTTTGCTCCTATTGAAAATACTTTATTTTTCTGAAGGGGCAGAAATGCTACATAGTGACTTTAGTAAAGGCATGCTGACATGAAGGCTCCTTTAGGTCAGAGTTCTGATGATTCTTCTGTCCCTTCATTTAGCTCTGTTTCAATCCAGTTTTGGTTTCTAGAATGAAATACCTGAGACTGAGTACTTTATGTAGGAGAGAGGCTTATTTTGATTCGTGGTTCTAGAGGCTGAGAAGGTGAAACTCCATCAGCAACCAGCCCCGCCTCATGTTGCCGCAGTCATGGTAGAAAGCAACAAAGTAAGTGATGGCTTGTAGGAAACAAATACAAAGGGCAGTTTCCCTTCCCTCCCTGCCCCAATGGTTGGAGCTCTCTTGAAGTGGCTAAGCCAATCCTGCAAGAGCAAAAACTCACTCCCATGAGAAAATCATTTATCTCTCTTAGGGACCTAATCCTCTCTCAGAGGACCCATCTATAACAACACACTGAAAAATTAAGATCCCAGCACATGAACTTTTAGGAGACACATGGGAACTAGTAGGTGTCTATCGGTTTTATCTTGCTTTCTGGACAAAGTTAGTCCAACATTTAAGCCAAGCGTGCATCATTTCCTATGTGGGCAATAACCATACACTCTCAACAGGTCTGTCTTCCTCCTGTTTCTTTTCCTTTGTCTTTGTCTTTCTAAATATCACTCTTATCTGTGGCCTCCCTTGTCAAACAGGATCAAGCCCCAAATATGTGCTTCAGCATTCACAATCACCAACTCCCAAACTGAGCTCATTCGGTGCTTTATCCCTGGCTCTACTCTACTCACCCTGATACATGTATGCCACTCATTTGAAATTTATCACATCTTCCTGGTATAATAGCATTTTTTTCCCCTTGTGAGCAAGCCTTATCTCCTTGACTATGTATGAATTTCTTAGAGAGAAATTACCATGTTTTATTCTTTTGTGAAATTTTCCCCATAGAATCTATTTGTCTAGTGTCTCTTACATAGAATCTTAATCTTGACAGCGATAAGATTGTGGGGCAGGGAGACAAGCAATTATGTATAATGAAGGAGGAAGAGCATTAGGTTTTAGTAACAACTGCTTTTGATTCTTGTCAACCCTTCACGAACCCTTTTGTAGTAGATTAGAAAAACAGTTTAAGTAGCTAGAAAGATAGTTTAAATAAAGTATTCATTACAAAATTCTTTGGACTTCATGCATTTTATTTACATTCTAATTCAAAATTAGGTTTTAACATATTTTATTCATATTTCACTTCAAAGAATTTGAGAGGTTTTATTTTTCTCTTTACTATTCTACAACAAACTTAAGACCCTTCCTTCTCAGCAATATTTTCCCCTCATGCCTACAAGGTAAATCAGAGAGATTAATTCAGAAGTTAGTCTTTAATCCGTGTGTTCAAAGTGCATTTATGAGTAAATGAATATGAGGCTGAACATAAGCATTTCATTTTGTTTTCTCATCACAGCGCAGGAAAACTAACATCTTTCAAATGGACAATTCTTTGTACTAAAATTATGCCTTATATTTTTCTCTTTGACTAGGCCTTTTTATTTTCCAAGTTTCTTGAATATGCATTTATTTAGCATCTAATTTTGTGGTGAATTCATTTTGTGGCACTTAAAATATATGATACAAATTTTTAACAAGTATGTAGAAGGAATAAAAGACTCAATTTTGAATCTGAAGGAACTTTACTTCTCATTATGGAGATGAGTTATTGTGAAGTAGTCAATGCAGCTATAGGATTATATGTTGAGAAAGGATGAATGTCTATCAGTAGGTCAAAGCCGAACTTTATAAAGATTAAAGTAGAGATTGTTTCTTCCTATTAGACCCTACTTTGTGTGAATGATAGTGCTGACTTGAAGCACACAGATCAAATTAAAAAAAAAATAAAAATAGAATGCACTATGTACCAAGTAAGTACAAATTAAGATCGCAGTGAGATGCTAATCTATTCTCATCTGTGGCCAAACCTGGAAAAAAATTGGATTAGATCATGTTTGGTAATATTATAGAGCAAAGGAGGCTGTTATTCTTGACTGGTGAAATATAAATTGATAAACTTTAGAAAACAATTTGAAACTATCATGGAAATTTAGCAACGCTCCAACTTTAGAGCTCTGTGATTTTAAGTGAATATATAGGCTGGAGAATGCCTATGTGTCCATTAAAGATTATTATAGGAATGCTCACAGAAAGACTTGTTTTTACTAACAAATGAACTGATATAAAAATATTTCAGGATAATAAACAAGGAACACATTTTAGTAGTATATACAAGTAAGGAATTACATCTAGAAAGAAAAATTGATGAGAGAGGCAAATTAAGAGAGTGAAGGAGAGTGGAAAAACTCAAACTGAGAAAAGGTATTTGTAATAAAATTTAATTTCAACAAAATTCCATAAAAGATGCTAAATTCAGCAATTAATCACTTAGGGATAAGAGTATAGGATAAAACAATAAAACTAGTAGAATAGAGAATATAAAATCTAGAACAAAAGTTATTACTGGAGAAAGAAGATAAAAAAGGGCCATTAGCAGTAATACAAATATGTTTTTAATAGATGATAGGTTCATACATGTATGCTAAATCTTTATATGTATATTTTTCATTATAAATTAAAAATTCTATAGGAGCTAGGTGCTAATGCCTCATGTTTGTAATCCTGACTACTTAGAGGTCAATCAGTGGATCACAGTTAGCAGGGTAGAAAATTCAGTATAACCCTTATCTCCAACTATCCACCAAAAAGTCAGAAGTGGATCTGTGGCTCAAGTGGTACAGTGCTAAAAGGACACTGAGTCCCTGAGCTGTAGACCCAGGATTGGCACACGTGTGCACACACACACATTTCTTTAGTATTAATGTAAAATGTATACCTAACATCTATATAGAGGATGATAAACTTACAAATTAGAGAACAGCAAGAGAAGGAAAAATAGTGTGATATCCCAGATGTCATGGCTATGCCTAGCAGACTGAAATACAACTGAGAGAAGAAAATGAAGACAGAAAATATCCTCTGAGCTCCAGGTTATGTAACCTACCGATACCCCTGTCTCCACCCGTGACCACAGTTCTCATGAAGCAGTTGCCAGGTGGGGTGAGGTGAGAGAAAGAGAAGGTTCATACAAAGCCAAGGCGTGTTGATATCATCAACAAGAAGTTGTGCTACGGGGAAGATCAGAGAGATTTGAGGGGCTGGAGTCTAAACTCACTACGGAGTGAAGAGTTTTTTGTGCTGATCTCAGTGAGAAGTGAACCAATTTGAAACCAAGGAGAAAGAAGAAATCGAAAGAGAGAACCTGAATCTGTAAATTGGCAGAAGGATAAGGCCTTTGTATGGGTTTTTACAAGATGGCAAAGGAAGAGGCAAAGGTCAAAAATATAGCCAGCTGATGGTGGAAAGCTGAGGGATTCTAGTCTGATTCTATAGCTAAAGGTATTTGGGGAAGGTCAAGAAGTGGAGAGCTCAAGTTTAGAGACTGTGGAAGAGGTTTACAGGGTGAATTAATCAAAGGAGCAGAGGAAGCGGGGTAGGGAACACTGGGAACATGTGAAGTAAGTGGTGACGAGTTCTCCCTGGCATCGCTCGACCCCGTGGGGATGACAGGAGAGTGTTAGCTGGTGCTCATGTATTCATCAGCTCCTGTTCTGCTGAATAACTGCATCTAACCAGGATTTCTGTCACATCCGATGCATAGGACAGGAAGGGAGAGTAGCTTAGAAGTCAAGGATTCTAGCAAGAGCATTCTATTGGAGTGAAAAACATAGAGGCCAGATGGATGAGTGGCTTTTCATTCAAGGAGGTTATGATTACCTTAAATCAGAAGAAGAGACATAGCTAAATCAAAATCTGTGATAGAATCCTGGTATGAAAGGCTGTGTTGCAGGCGATTCTTAGGTTCTCCTTTGATTCAGAGGCCATGGAAAGGTGGCAGTCAAGTGTTGTAAAGGAGTTGAATTTATTCAAAGCTCTCTATCCATAGATTTTTTGTCACTAGCAGTAATGGCATCAGCAGCCTATAGTATAACAGCTCATCCCAGCATAGACTCAGACTGGGTTAAGCCAAACCAGCTTCCTTCTGCTCTCAGGTTCACTTCCTATCCACCACATAACCTTTACATCTGTCCCCAACAGCAGTATCACATTGCACAATGTCCTCCAATGGCGGCACACTATCCAGGGTATCATCCCCCCATTCTCTGTCCTTCAGTAGTGTCTGTATCTAGATAACATCAACATCAGGCTGAAGATTGGCCACAACATGCTCACTCAATCCCAATGACACGTACGGTGTTACCTAAGGTAGCATACATAGGATGTGCTGAGCCAACTGAATCCCTGTCCTTGGAAAGTGCCAGGTCCAAAGCTCTGCAGAAGCTCTGGTGAGAACAGCTTGATTTACTCCATTATTCTCATACCATGGAGAATATTTAGTGGAGATGGAGAAAAGAGAAGGTGCTTCCCCCAAATGGCAGTAGATTTTAACATCCCTAATTTAAACTCAGGATAAAAAATTATTTTGTGAGGTGAGAGCGGATGGTTCAGCAGAAGAGTACTTGCCTTGCAAGTGGAAGACCCAGAGTTCAAATCCTAGCAGGGCCAAGCTTGCTTTTTTTCTACTTTTTGTCAAATGAAGCCCAAATGCTATGAGTTTTCATAGTATGTGTAATACTATCACCATAGTATATGAAATCTTTTCAAACAAATTTAGGGACAATAATGTAACTCAATGATAGAGCGGTAATATAGTATCCATAAGACGGTGGACTCAATTCTCTGTAACACACACACACACACACATACACACACACACACACACACACACACACTTCAACTTTAACTTTAAAAGACAAATGTAGTGCATGCAGCTGTACTTTTATTCTATAGTACCTGTTATCTATTATAATATTTTCACAATATTTTGTCTTTTTCTAAAACCTGATAACCATCATGTTTGCATACTGGTTCCTTACCACTTGGCTATGTGTGACATGCTGAGTTGATTGACATTGAATAGATAGTCTCTCCCATCTTTCTTGACGGAAAGTGCAAAGCTGAGTAAGTCCCGTAACTTCTGCATATTACCAGGGCTACTTCTGTCCCCAGCATGTTAGAGCCTGAGTTTTCAGAGAAGTCATTACGTGGGTTGGCTTTGTTTCTTTTTCTCACTAAATATTCACTGTCTGAGGGGACTGTTAGATCTGTTGTTTTGCACTATTTGAGCTCTGCTTTTCAATCATGGTTTTTTAGATTGAGATATAATAAGGCTCTCCAGACTGCCTAACATAACCCATTGAATGCACAGGCTGCTGTGTTGGAAGCTCTTGAATCCTGCAGGAGACACAGAAAACGATTAAATGCTGAAATGAGAGGGGACAGGGAGATGTCAGCATCATCGTTCCAATAATAAATTGGGGGAAAATCATAATGACTGCTGTTAAGGCTCCTCTTTATTCTAGTTTGTCAATTCACACTATCTCCTCTTGGCCACATTGCTTGGCTGAGTGGTATGGATTGTTGGGCATGCAATCACAGAGACACAAATTTCACTTCTACCACTGCCTAACTGGGAAAGCGGGAAAATTATTCCATCTTGCTAAATAACTCTTCTTTGGTTTAAAATAAAACAATTAACTTGCTTTGGAGGATTATAAAGATTAAAGGAGATAAAAATAGCTCTGCCTAATGTATAGCCTTCTATCTCTATGATATTATGGGTATTTATTATGTGTGCACACATAGTTGTGACTGAGTTTCAAAGTAGATTTACTCCAGCGTCTCTCTTGCATACCCAAATCTGTAGATACCCAGGTCCCTTATATAAAATGACATAGTATTCAAATGTTAGATATTTTAAATTATGTTTAGGTTACTTGTAACATAGCATAAATATAAGTATCTTCCAGACTATATTGGTTGGGGAATCAGAATAAGAAAGAAGTCTATATATGTTCAATACAGAGGAATTTTGTTTTCAGATATCTGAAAACAAAAGAAGAAGAGTATTCTCTTGAGCCCCTAGATAGCTGAATACACAGAGTTATAGAGAACCCAGGCATACAGAGCTACTCCAATGCATGCCTTACACTTTATTGTGCTCATATCTCCTTTCTTGAAGAAGAGAACCAAGACATTCATCTTTGGAGATCATTATTTCATCATTATTTCCTGTCCATGATATTAAGCAAATCAAAGAATAGTTATTTCATATTGTTATCTAAAACAGAACTGTCAAATGACTGGAACAGAGCAAATGACTTCAGTGGATATAACTTTTTGGTGTCCTGTGGTGCATGTATTAAAGACTGATGTATTTGATATATGAAATGAATTTTTTAGGTACTTTGTGTTACATTGTAGGTTGTATAACGGATCAAAGAACAATGCTTTGACTTTTCAGTAGTAAAACTAGTTCAAATTCACTAAAGAAATACAAATGGTAAAATGTACCTTATTTATCAGTGTGGAGCCCAAACTATGAAGTCTAGGTTTTCCTTTTCTTTTGAATCCTCATAAAATATCACAGAAAAAAATTGGTTATGTAAGTGTTCCTCTGATCTGACTAGATTATGATTTTTCCCCAATGTATTTCGCTTTTCTTCCTCACTTTGCAGTCTACTGATGTCACGATGACCTTAATAGTTTTTTCATGGAAAAAATTAGTTGATGGGAGAGCAAGAAGCCACAAAGAGAGGAAAATGAGCAAAAGTCAGACAACTTCCAATTTCCTGGGAGGCCTGCTCTTCTGCTCTGACAAAATGTACTGTACTGTACTGCAAATCTTTCAGTCCAGAATGTTCCTTCTTGCTGTGGATCTGTATCTCCCTACTTCCTAATTTGTAACATTTGATAATAGAAAAACTCATAGCCAATCTTCTCTGCAAAGCTGGGCACACTTTCACTAGGGTAAAGTACTGGTGTAGAGGTTGAGGGGAGAAGACATATTCTGTGTCTTTTAAATAGTGAGGTATCTCAAGACTGTGACTTTCCTGTGTCAATCTTTCTAATGAGCCCAGTGAGTTTTCAGCATCACAAGAATAAACCCTAGTCTTTTCAGATTCTCATTTGGAGGTGAGGCAAGTCCAAAGCAAAGTTGCTATGTTTGCTCCATTTGAGACCATGAGCCAGGGAAGCACCCTTTGGTTTTTCACTGAGATTGGGATTCATTGCTAGACAGCAAAGGAGAGTCATGGAGTTCAAAACTGTTTCGAGCCATCATCAAAGGGCTCTTGCACTTGTGCAATTGTCAATAGGTGTTCAAGATTTTTAATACTCTTTAAGTAGCTGTACAAAGGGCTTTTAATGCAACATATCAATTGATGAGTACAACATATGCTGATCAATGTCACTCCTTTTTTCATTTCCCACATAACATTTTCTGACATAAACAGAGAAACTTCATTGGATTTCTACAATATACAGTGTCTCTTATTTTAAAAACATTGAAATGAGTCTAGGGAAGAGGGAACAAATAAGGTGAGGTGGGGGGAGAAAATAATGGAGGTACTGCTCTTATCAAGAAGCCCTAGATAGTTAGATGGATATGCTAAATTGTTATACATTAGTACAACTGTTTGAAATTCAGAAAGTAATTTTTTAAAACGAAGTACTTAGATCAGAGAATTTCTGATTCTAGAAAATGTACATATGTAGAGTAAGATCTCTTGGAGATAGAATTCAAATCTAATAATGGAATTCAGTCCTATTTTATATACAATGTGTACACACCAACTGAAGATAGTTTTCCTCAGTATTTTTTGTGGCACTGTGCTTTGATCTGCCTTGAGACTGGGTGTAGAATTTTCTATGTGCAGTTTCTTGAGTCACTCATGAGCTTCAGACTATGGAGCATTTTGAAGTTCAAATTTTCATATGAGGAATGCTTAGCCTGTACCCGATAACAACCATTTCCAAGATACTTGTCATTTTACTTTTTGGCTTTTCTAGTCTCAGTATTTTCCAGTTTCAGCTTATCTATCTTTTATAATTCAAATAAAAGGGAAAAGAGGGGCCAATGATAATTCAGGCTAATCCAGACCATTAGTTAGGGGAATTATTGTGAGGCAGGTGACCTTCCTGTCTCCTATTTCCAAGCCTAAGCTAATGTTCTGTCAATAAGGACACACAAATCCAAGTCAACAATGAAGAAATATTAGCAGCAAGCCAGCTTTGTATTGCACTATTTTTGCTCTGACCTTGATCACCGGTTCAAGTCAACTGGATTATTTCTTAGTCCCAGTGAGTAAATTCCTTTTCACAAATGAGCTCCCTGTTGCTTTGTTTTATCCTGGATTCTCCTGTTATACCACCGTGGTAGCCATCTGCCATCAGCTCAGAGTTCTAGTCAGTCTCCACGGCCAGCACCATCACCTCCCTCTGATATCACTCCATTTCCTACCGATGGGGCCTTTCTGCTGAGTTTTCTGGACATCAGACATTGCTCTCTGCTCTGGCTGTCTACCGTGCTCCGTGGCAGTAGCAGGATGATCTGCAGGCTCTCTCACATCCTTCCCCTGCTGCCTGGCCCAGCATGGACCAGTTGGGATCACTGGCTGTAAGGTTTGTGTACTTCTTCACAACCATAAATGTTAATATTTTGCATGGAATTTTTTTTGGTCAGTCATGGGGCTTGAACTCTGGGCCTGGGTGCTGTCCCTGAGCTCTTCAGCTCAAGGCTAGCTCTCTGCCACCTTGAGCCACAGTGCCACTTCCGATTTTCTGGTGGTTAATTGGAGATAAGAGTCTCATGGATTTTTGTGCCTGAGCTGGCTTTGATTCATGATCCTCAGAACCCAGCCTCCTGAGTAGCTAGGATTACAGGCATGAGCCACCAGAGCCAGGCTCACATGGAATTTTTTTTATCTTATGAATCTTGATTTTTCAGAAGTGATATAAATTATTTTTTCTAATGAAAGTCAAGTGTAGGAAAGATGTTAACTTACTAAATCTTTACGTAAAGAACTTAGACTAGAGCCCTCTAATCAAAGAGATATGGTGAAAATCTGAGCTCTGAAAGAGGATGACTAATGGCAAAGGACAGCATTCTCTTTCTTTACCTCTGAAACATAATTTCAGAACCTTGTAGATGCAAAACATAGAATAGTTCCCTATTACTTTAGATTACCTGACTATTTGGGTCTCTCATTGTTGATGACAGGATGCCAAGAAATTCAGCTAAATATTGTAAAAATCTTTCCATTATATAAAAGATAAAAACTATTAAAAGTTGAAGTGGTTGTTTTTTTAATTTTCCAGGACAGATATCTACAGAGGCTTTGACACGAAAAAGGTGTAGAGGAATATTGGAGGACAGTAAAGAGAAAACAAATATCCTTATTTCAAACACAATCAAGTGAGTTGCATGTGTTACCTTCAGTATAATTTCAGAATCTATCTACTATAGAGTCTAAGAATCTGGCACAAAAAAGCCACAAATATTTTTCTAAAGATGACTTTGAAAATTTTGTCCAGGCATCTTCTTGGCTTTGTATACAGGGCAGCAGGGGGGGGTGAGGATCAAAAAGATAGTACACAAGAAGGACCAGAATTAGAGTTCATATCTCTGAGGCCCTAGGAGCTACTCTGTGTACTGTGGTATTCTGTGTGAAGTACTCAGACACGTACATAAATATGTATCTCTCATTTTCTCTGTCTTTGTTTCTCTGTCTCTTTGCCTCTGCCAATCTTTCTCTCCCTCCTCTCTGCCCTCCTCATCTCCCTTCTCCCTTCTCTCCTCCCCTTCCTCCAACCCTCACTACAGTTATAAAGGCTTGAATTCAGGGTCTCATGATTTCTGATTACATACTCATGACTGGTGCTCTATCATTTAAGACAAATCTGCAGCCCAGCATTTTGTTGGTTAACTGGAAATGTAGTCTCACAAATTTTTCTACCTCGTTGGGTTTGAACCTTGATTTTCCAGGTCACAGCCTCTTAAGTAGCTAGGATTATGGATATGACCCACCTGCACCCAGCTAACACAGCACTTTTGGTAAGTTAAATGTTTATTGTCTTAAACTAGATGAGAACAGGACAGTGAACATTATAAGGACATTCTGACTTATAAGAAAATGACCCAGAAAAGACAAGACATAAAAGAGTGGGAAATTGTCAAGTGTTATCAGCAAGGATATACTGTAAAAGATGATAGAATGTAACTTCAAGTTAACATTTTTAAACACAACATGCAAGTGTTTAAACAAATTTAATGCCAAGTAACAGCAATGCACTCACTACATGCAGAATACCAGCCACCATGAATTCAAATCATGCTGAAAGAATTATTTCCTGGGAGGTTGTGCTTACAGATATAGTTGATCAAGAAACCACCTCTTATGTGCCAGGGAAGAAAGGTAGGCAGGTCTTTTTATTATCACAAGCAAAATTAACCAATCTTGGTATATTCAACAAAGACTACTGCTCTTGCCAAGTTATTTCCATTTATCTCCTCTGCCTGCCGTTCTAGAAGCTTTATTTTTTAAGCCACGGAAAGTAAATGTTTATTAAAGGCTTTCTAGCCAGCTTGCCCTTTCAATTAGCAGTCTTTGGAAAACCTGATATCTTTCTACTATTCCCCTAAGAACCATTTTGACTGCAATCTACATTTAATATTGAATTTGCACCAGGGAAATTCATTTGATACAGAGAATATTAGAGCTCTCGTATGCTTCCATTCTTTTAATTCAGTTCAAACTTCCATGCCTCAGAGTCAAACCATATACCTCATTTGGGAATTGAGGAGTTGAATGGGTGGAGTAGGGAGAAAGCAGAGTAAGGGACTAGGTGAAGGAGGAACTGTGTGTTCTGATCAGATAACTTGCAACATAGAGAGAGGTGGGTCAGGTCAGAGAAAGGGACAGGGGAAAGGAAGAAGGGTTGAGGCATTCAGATAGGTTAACTGAAACATAGGCCCCGAGCCCAATTCAGTTCTATAAAACATCTCTGTAAAGTAACATCGAGATAGTTGTCTTCTAAGGTATCTACAAATGATAAATACTTTCAGAAGTTTCCCTTTTGAATATGCAGTTATTTTTCAGTTAGGATCTCAACTGTCTCAAACTGAAACCTACCTATTTTATGGGATGACAAATTTGTGCTAATATGTCTGGCTTTTTGGTCTAAATGGAGACCTTATTTTTTGTTCAGGTTAACCTCAAACCACAGTCTTCTTGGTGTTTGCCTCAAAGCAGCTGGACACTGTAGGAATGAGTCCCTGAACACAGCTCCCTGCATTAAAGTCTGTGTGTGTGTGTGTGTATGTGTGTGTGTGTGTGTGTGTGTGTGTGTGTGTGTGAATGCTGGTACTAGGGATTAAACTCAGAGCCTCAGATTCTCACTTTGTTCTCTTACTCACAGTTGGTGCTGTGCCACCTGAGCTACACCTCCAGTCTAGCATTTTGCTTGTTTTTCGGAGATGGAGTCATGTCAACTATTCTGCCTGGGCTGGCTTCAAATTGATTTTCCAGGTCTCAGTTTCCTGTGTAGCTAGGATTAGAGGCATGAGCCAGTGGAACATGGCTGCATTAAGGCTTTTACTTGAAGAGTTCTGAGAATCCAGAAAGTCTATTGAAAATATTAACACTTCCTTTTCAGTTCGTTTTATGAGGCAGAGTCTTCACATGTAGCCCGAGCTGGCCTGGCACGCACAGTCTTCCTCATTCTTCTAAGTGCTGGAATCACAGGTAAGCTACTGGTTGTGCCACTTTTTCTTGAATGGACAGTCACTTCTTTTCATAGAATATTGGAGGTTGTGAATCCTGGAGATTTTTGTACTGACAAAGTAGAGGCATAAGATGTGGTTATGTGGAGAGCAATAAGAAGCAGCAATGAACAAGCTAAATATGATCAAAATACATTATATGCGTGAGTGGGAATGTCATGATAAAACCCCTGAACCCTGACCATGTCCTATTTAATATAAACCAGTAGAAAATGAGAAACAGGTTTTTCCCATCTGGCTGGGCACTAGATCCCTGCCGTGAATGCCACAGCCTGAGAAAGGAAGTCTCTGTCGCTAACCCTTGTGGGAAAACGTCCCTTCAGAAAGCAGGTGGAGTGTCATTGTAAAGCCGTTTATTTGTTGTGTGCCATACTCCTCATTGACCCCAGCATAGGCCACACAGAAAGCCCAGTCAGACACTGCTATAACACACACACGAGAGCCATTAGGCTGGATGTTCCCTTAGTGCCTGGCTTTCTCACCTGGGGCTCTTGGAGGTTGGTGTTACTGCTGAGTACACAACAGGTGAAATGGCCCCTGAAGATAACGGATAATGTCATTAGTATCTGTCCCACTTCACTGGGGTATAAAGTTGGAGAATTGCCCTAATCTGAATGGCATTTCCATTAGGATACTCAGGAAATGCATTGTAGGTTTAATGATTGCTGGTGACTGGAAGAGGATGCTGTGAAATCACCGAGTTTGGCAACAACATATATGTGACTGCTCTCTTCCCTGCAGTCAGCCTTTCTAGTCCATCAAGGTGTCTGTCCTGTGGGAATCTCGGCATGCCTTCTCCTCAGTGAGCTGGTCTGGGCATACACTGCCTGTCTTCTCCATCTGCATCATCCTCACCGCTCTGTGGATGGAAAAGCTGATGTGCAGAGCATCGAATGACTCTCTTACAGTTACATGGAAAAGGAGTTGGCTCCCAGAATTCAATGGATTGTAACCCATTATATTCTCTCTCCTGACCTCTCCTCACCTTCCCCTCCTTCCCTTTGTGTCTCTGTTCAAATTACAAACCGTTTTTGTTTTGTTTTGTTTTGTCATGGTTTGGGGGAAAGAGCAGGAACTAGTGTTAAACACAACAAAATTCCCCACATTTTCAATGGATATTTTTAAAACATTTAATTCATCATTTAAAACATCATGACTGATGTAACAAATTGACTTAAAATCCTTGATCAAAAAAATGGACGCTTGAAGTTACTTTCTCTATTTTGAACTATACTTGTGATTTTTACTTCAGAAATAGACTGCTGTCATATAAAATTACCCTCTTTAATGTATTTACAGGTTTCAACTTGACAGGGAGTGAACTTTTACTATGGATGCAGCATTGTAATAACAATTAATAATTATAGTAATTATAATTCCAATATTTAAAATAATTTATATGTACATTTTTACTATGCCAGTTGTTGGATTTGAATTTCCAGTCTTGCACTCTCACTTGTTTTTTGCTCAAGGCTGGAACTCTGCCACTTGAGCCATACCCCTTATTTTTTTGGCTTTTTGCTAGTTAAGTGGAGGTAAGAGTCTCGTAGACTTTTCTGTCTATTCTGGCTTCCAACCTCAATCTTCAGATCTCGGTCTCCTTAATAGCTAGGATTACAAGTGGAACCACCAGGGCCCAGCTTGGTAGTGATACACTAAAGGCATACTATTTTATGCTAGAAGTCAAATCCTTTGGTATACATTCCGTTTCCTTAAGAAAAATGCTTGCACTTCAAGATCTTTCTGTAATACAGACAGCCCCCAGTGTTCATTTTGTAACAAATGTAGCCGAGGCTAAGCTGGTCCTCACCAGGGCACCATCATGGCAGTTTTTCATGGAGTCAAATGTTAGAATCAAGTGAGATTTCTGCAACCACACCTCAAGGCCAGTGCCCTAAAGATGGGTTCTTGAACAGAATGGGCAGCCCACAGTTCCTTTACCTCACAGAAGACCTAACAGGGGCATCGGGTCTCCTGGGGACTAGAACCTGCATGCCTGAGGATGGATGTAATTGAATTACTTCTGGTAGGAGAAACAACATCCCTGACCTACATTCAGGAGATGTGTCTGCCAACATTTGGCACAAGATTGGCATATAATGTGACTCACATTAAAAAAAAATCTTAATTGCTATAATCACTAGGTCTGCCAAGTTCACCAGTCAGCCAAGGTCTTAAAAGAATTTTAACTGAAGGATGGAATTTCCATCTGGCGTTGGCTGTGTCCTGAAATCGTGTCTGCTTCTTGGACACATTTACCTTAGGACTCAGTCCTGTGGAGCTGGCTTGTCAAGCATAAGTTATTGCCATGGTCAGCAGCCATGACTGACAAGGATTATTCTGTTCATTGCAAAGGTACAAAACCACACAGGTGTCCCGGGGCTTAAGTAATTAGGTCACAAGCCTCCCATTGTTTGATAGAAAACCTAACCTCAAGTCTCATCCCATTGTAATTAGCCTCTCTGTATTCATTGGTTTCCCCAGAGAAATGCTGTTCCCAAACACAACTCCAGTGATCCCAGTGTGAAACCTAATGGGGATCAGTGGAAGCAGCTGTTGGCTGAGGTGACATTGAAGTTGCAGTCGACACTCAGTACATCTCCTTTGTGTGGAGACATGACATTGAGGAGTCATGGGCCTCATGGCTACCTTTGTTTCTTTCCTGGCAGCTGCTTTATCCACTTCTTGACCAGCCTGAATAAGTAGATACCTCCATCTAGTGGTTTGGATAATCCGCTACTATCCTTCAGCACCCTGGACCTTTTCTGCACTAGATATCTTGGTGCAACACTGTAGCTCCTGCCTGTATTAGTTCTGGAGACGGAGAGCATGCTGGGAAATTGCCAAGTGTACTTAACTGCCTCCAAAGCCTGAATGATCTATTCCCCAAGTACCTTTAAGCAAATTATCACTCCTTTCGTGCCACCCATTAGTTTAATAGTGCCCTCAGAATGGGCTGGATGGAAAGCTTGCACAGCCAATATTACAGTTCCTTGCCAGTTAGTGTTTTTCCTCCCCTAAAATACTCCTCCTACTCATGATATTCATGTTGTAAAAGGAGCACAATGCATCTTGCAATTGGATTTTGAAGAGTGAATTAGGAAATCTATCAGAGCCCTAACAGACTGAGAAATGTGTAATAATAACACTTTTCATTTCTATGGCTCTATCCACCAAAGGAATTATGGATGCTTTATATATAAAACACAAGATTAAAACAGCAATTAAAATGCTATAAACTCAGAGAAAGAAGGCAGAATAATGTAACCAAACAACTGTGTCATGTGGAATTCTTTAAGAAAAAAAAAACTAATGAAATGCTCTGTCTTATTTAAAGAACTTAAGTCAGAAGTGTCTTTAGGGAAGAGATTCTATAATCTTAGTCTGCTTTCTTTCTTCCTGCCTGGCTCCCAATTAAGAATACAAGAAGTCAAAACTATGAGAATATGTATCAAGGTTTGAGAAGTAATGCACCCATTACCTGATGAATGTAACTGTAACATTATACTGACAATAAAATACAATTTAAAAAAGAAGTCTAAGACCCCCACCCAAGAAAAAAAAACAACCGAATACAAGAAGAAAAGAAGGCTGGGTACTGGTGGTTTTCGCCTGGAATCCTAGCTACTCAGGAGGCTGAGGTCTGAAAAGTCACTTTTCAAAACCAGTCCAGTCAAGAAATTCTGTGAGACTCTTATAGCCATGTAGCCAGCAAAAAGCCAAAAGTGGAATTGTGGCTCAAGTGATGGAGCTATAGCCTTGAGTGAAAAAGCTAAGGGAAAACACCAGGCCTTGAGTTCAAGCTCAAGTACTGGTACCACCCCTCACCACCACCATCACACACACACACACACACACACACACACACACACACAGAAACATATGAAAGATCTTAGACTAATATCATATTTTCTTCAATCTAGTAACTAGAGTTCTAGCAGGAAATATTATAAACAAGAAGCAAAAAATTATCTAGTTATGATCTGAGTATGACTTTCCCTGATAAAACTGATTTTGGACCCTTGTTGCCCAGTGTAACAGTGCTCAGAGGTGATGGAGCTTTTAAGAGGCATTTGAAGCACTGGCAATCTCTTCTGTGGATACACTGGTATGTTTCCTGTAGGATTGAGTGAGCTCTTACTCCTGCAGAACTAAGCGAGTGGATTGCTACACCGGTGAGTTAGAATTCTCAGCACTGCTTTGCTCCTTCTCTGCACACAGTCTCTTACTTTCTTCCTTCTATTGTGAGGCCTTTTCATGAAGCTGGTCAGGTGCAACCAGTCCCATGTAGTTGGACTTCAGAATAGTGAGCCTACACAAAGATCTTTTCTATACCCACAACCTTCCCCTGTTCTAGCAACAAATGAACGAAGACAAACCAACATTCTAAAATAATGCTCATGGAATGTGTGCAAAGACTTTTAACTGACATTATTGACACCAATGATAGGTCAATATTCTACCAATATTCTAACATGAAGAATAGTGATGTCCATATTTATTAAGTTCCAATGATTATAACCTGAGGTGCTTCCATCTTGGCAATTCAGAAACTAGCTGCTTAAGTCCTATACAAAGTGTTGAACTGTGACCCTAACATAGGGATCTATGAATCATTGGGAAAAATCACAGCCTATCATTGTCCCCTTCCTCTGGCTTAATTAAATTGCTCTCCAACATGGTCTTTACCATGCTTTGTGTCAGGGCTGTATGGGTTACAGAATTCTATACATTATTAAACACGAAAAGCAACTATAATGGTATTACAAATGATATCAATAAAGGAAACAAATATCAGATTTATTACCTAAAGGTCTCATGTAATGAGCCTTGAAAAAGTCAAAGATTTTATCATAGTTTGGCAAAGTATAAATTATTTGTATTTCCTTCAACAAACCTGAGAAAATGGTATGGTAACCTAAATGAAGAGAAACAGCTGAGACAGATAGAACTTCCAGCATTTTCCAGTAGGAAAACAAAACAAAGAACCAAGTTCAAGTAAGAACAAGCAAAACTTTCTTATTTCCATACCTAAAAACCACTGAATAGGGTTAGAAATGGCTACATTTTCAACTCAAAAGGAAAAAAAATCACAAGAGGCTCACGGCTGAAAGCTTTTTGGAATAATTATCCTCATTTGACCATGAAATTAAATTGTGCTAGAACAGGCTGTTTCAGAACAAATCCAAACCAGAATCTACAGATTTAATTCAATAGATGTTAGAGTGCACCGGACAGAAATGAGAAAAACCCACAGCATTATTAACACAATCAGCCATGGATGCTCTTCTTGTTTACGTTTTTTTCCCCAGCTAAATTATAGAGACATTTTTATCTTAGCCTGTGTGTAAATAGTTCTTTACCTTTTACCATGCAAAAAGAGGATAAAGAATTTAAGACCTACCAAACTTCAATTCTTTAAATTGATCACAGGTCTCATGACTTCTACTTCAGGGTAAGAAATTTGAATTCTCTTCTCAAAATGTTAATTTCACAAACTGACTCCTGTTCACCATCTAGCCTTATTTATTTATTTATCTATTTATTCATATCATGTGTCCTTCCTCTGATCTGGTTCCCTTAGTTCCTTGAGCCTCTTGTCCTGTGCAGCTGCCTGGATGGCTACCACCTTTTGCTTAGCTCCTTTCCTTAGGTCCTGAAAGCCCCACACCACCAGCTTTTCCCTGTCTTCACCTCTCCCTGAATTAAGTTATTCTTTCATGTGGTCTTTACCACGCTCTCTAACCAAGTGCCCTGTAGACAGAGGAAGCTCCGCGATTTCAATGCTTTGCCAGTTCCCCGTTGAACATCTTTGTGCCTTCGTTTTTGTTTATTAGTTTTTGTTTTTTTTTTAATTTGATTGTTGGGGTAATGTGCAGAGGTGTTAGTTAGGTTCATCAGGGAGCAGATGTATTACTTCTGGCACACTGATACCCCTTCTCATGGTTTTGTCCCCATTTCCCTCCCAATCATCTTGTGTTTCACTTTCGAAAAGCCAACATACACATCTCTTTAACCAAATTCTCTCCACTGATCTCCAGAGGCCAGCATTTCTCTCCTAACTTCCACCCAGAGTAGGTGGTGTCTAGGGTCAGCTCTTAAATGATGACACTGCTGTGAGGATAAAAATACTCCAGCTCCGGAGCAGAGATGGTGCTGGGGGTGATTTACATAATCTGTCTCCAGAACTCTCTGAATGATAGACCGGACCATTCTCTGTGAGTTTTTGCCTGATATCTTTCCTTCCTTGTTCCACATATCATTCTCCAGGTATTTCCTGGCACTTGAGAATATACCTTTCTCATGAATCTTATACCCAGTGTTTATGTCTGGGGAGTCAACCAAAGATTCATTTAAGAGTTTCCCCCAAATACTTATATATGTTCATACAGATTGATTCCCATATTAAACAGAATCACTCTAAGATTTTCAGTCCTCCCATTTGAGGGGAGGAGGATCAGAGTATGTGACATGTCTAAATTTGCTCTGAAAGTCAATGTCAGAACAATTCTATCAGCACTAAGGCTCCTTCTACTGAATCATGTGCCCATTATCCTGGTGGGTTCTACTAGCAGAGATCTGCAATAGAGCAAAATCTTGATACATAAGGCCATATAATGTGAAGCTAATTGAAAGGACCTCCAGGATATTGAAACAAAAGCCATATAATGAATGATTGTTGTCCTTAATGTAGTATGTTGTCTCTCATCTCCTTTGCTGTCCCTTGGTTATCTCATATTGGTATAGTATCTCACTTTGTTATCTGATATATTGAATTTATTTGTATTTGGATATTTGAAATTTGATAGGGAAGGGGGGAAAACCAAGACGGGAGGGTTGGGGAGGGAAATGGGTACCAAGACATGTGAAAGGGTATCAATGTATGTGAATTAATGCACCTTCTATCTGGCAAATATCATGTAACCCTTTTACTAATTACAATAAAAAAAAGAATACTACAACTCAGAAAAAAAAGTAATCAAGTGGGCCAAATATTGGTGGTTCCTACCTGTAATCCAAGCTACTTAGTAGGCTGATATTGATATTAAAATTTGAAGCCAAGAAGTACAGAAAATCCCAAGAAACTCAATCTTCAAAATAACCAGGAAGAAAGCTAGACTGGAGGCATTGCTCAAGTGGTAGAGTACCAGTGATTGGAAAGCAAACCTAGTAAATTCTATGCTTTTTCATGTTCAAATTCTGGAGCCCACAAAAAAAAACAAAACAAAACACGATTGCCCTGGGAGTATGCCTCAGAGGTAGGTTACTTGCATAGCATATACAGGCCCTGGATTTAGTCTTTAGCACTGAAAAATTGAATGAATAAATGATACCTTTAGTTCTTTACATTTAAAGCACAATAGTAATAATACAGACAAGAGTGCTATTTATGAGGAATTTTTTTTTTACCATGTATCAGGCACTGTACTAGACCACTGACAGATTCATTTAAAACTCACAATGTCCTCTGCAGTAGGAACTGAGATGTTTCCCACTTCACAGATGAGAAAACAGGCCTCTGGAAAGATGAGAAACTTGCAAATAGTCACCTATCTAATATATGGTAGACCTACAGATTGAAATTTGAAGGCCTGACCCTAAACATGTTTCCTCCCACCTAAAATACTAATCCCAAGTGCATAGCATTATTTTAAGTAATGCTAAAGCAATGTATTTGTTAAGTTCTTCTGTTGGTGGATTCCAGTTCTGGATATGTCAAGAAAAGCTACCATGAATGTTCACATACAGTTTCCATTTCTGTAGTATAAATGCTCAAATCGCTAGGTTGCATGGTATTTGTAAAGTTAGTTAAGTTTAGTTAGTTTGTTTGTTTCAGTCCAGGGGCTTGAACGCAGGGCTTAGGCACTGACCTTGAGCTCCTTTGTACTCAAGACTAGCACTCTACCCCAGCTGAATGGTTTACAGAAGATAAGATTCTCATGTACATTCTTGCCCAGGCTGGTTTCAAACCATGATCCTCAGATCTTAACTTCCTAATAGCTAGGATTACAGGCATGAGTCATCAGTACTTGGCTAAATTTAGTTTTACTCTGGCATTCTCCAGAGTAATTCTACCAATTTACATCCCCACCAGCATTGGATACATGAGTCACTTTCTCCATGTCCTTGCCACAAACTGGCACTACTCTTAGTTTGAGTCACACAACAGGTATGTGGTAGCATCTTTTAAAGACCTTAATTTGTACTTCCTTAATCACTAATGATATTGAACACTTTTATAGGGGAATATTTGTACCTATCCACTGTCTTCAATAAAATGTTTCTTCATGTTGTCTGTCATATTTCTAATTTGATTGTGAGTTTTTTCACCTATGGACATTGGGATTTCTTTATGGATTTTAGGTATTACATCTATTTTGTTAGCAAATATTTACTGCCTTTTTTGTAGCTTCCAACTTTATTCCTTTAACCATGTCTTTCACAAACAAAAGAAATTAATTTTGATGTGTCCAACCTATCAATTTTACTCTTTTGAATCACACCTTTGTAAGAATATAAGAAATTCTTGCCTAGTTTCAGATCTAAAAGATTTTCTCTTACCGTTCTCCCTCCCCCATCCACTTCCCTGCCAAGTTTTGTAAGCTCTACCATTTCAATAGGTTTACATTTTACATTTGAATCATGGATCATAAATCACATTTGCTTAATCTGTGATAAAGTGAAAGCTTTAGATTAAAGTTAATTGCCTTTCACATACAGAAGTCCAAAACCTTAATAGTAATTAAGGGAAATTTGGACTTTCAGTGGTAAGTCCAAGTTTCCCAGCAGCATTTCTCCACCTCAGAAACTGTCATTTCTCCACTGAATTGCCTTTATGTTTTGTCAAACATCAGCTCAGCAAATCTGTGTACAGTCTCAGTCCACATATACAAACTGGTTATTTCTTCTTTTAGTACCTGCACTGGGGCTTGAACAGAGGGCCTAGATGCTGTCTCTGAGTTCTTTTTGTTCAAGGCTAGTGCTCTACTACTTGCCACTTCTGGCTTCTTCCTGGATAATTAGAGATGAGAGTCTCACACAGTTTCCTGTTCCAGCTGGCTTTGAACCACAGTCCTCAAATCTCAGCCTCTTGGGTAGCTAGGATTATAGGTTTGCTCCCCTGCTGCCCAGCTATCTCGATTCTTTATGTTCCTCACTGAACTGTTTTGTAAGCTGACTTTCTTAAGTTCAGTTGTAGTTGATGTTCTCAGCTATGAATTGATTTGAAAGTGGAACTGCTATCTACAGAAAGGAGATGGTGAGTTGCAAAGTGTAATAAAGTCTCAACAAACATTTCCTTAAAGGAAATCAACGTACCACACTTTTCAGTGTTTACCAAACATGTAAAGTTCATCCGCCTACATGCACAACTTTCTGGGAAATATGCATGTGGCTTTTATTCGAGTCTGGTTAGTTAGGTAAATTGGAACTTTAGCTTACCTTCCTGGAGTACCACCTCTGTCTCATTATCCCCACCCACCTTTCCTGTAGTCCTTCCCACTCCTTCTGCTAATTCCTCACAGTCTCAAGAGTTAAGATAAGACATCTTATATACCCTGCCCACACTTCTCCACATTTCTTGGCTGAATATATTAAGTCTAATTTATGCTTCCATGTTATATCTACCATTAATTTATACTTTAACATTTTACTATCTAACTGGGGTAGGAAAAGGTTTTATTTCTACTGGTGCAAGAGTGCTAAGATTTTTCATGAGTCATTAAACAAACCAGATTCATTTCCCTTCAGCGATTTGAGGAGTACTGAGTTTGGTGGGTTAGAAAGAAGAATCACTGAACCACATTAGGCTTTATCCCTATGTTAGCCAAATTATTTCTAATGCTTGCATAGGACTATGTTTGGTAAGTTAATTGGCAATTTTATAAAATGTTTAACATTTAAACTTTATGGTCACTGTGATTGTAGTTAGGCAAAGTCTCTACCTTCCCACCTGCACAGCTTTTTGGGAAATATGCATATGGCTTTTATCCATGTCTGGTTGGGTAGGTAAAGTCTAGTAACTAGGTAAAGTCTGAAGCTTAGAGCTGCTAAGAAGCATATTCAAGGACCTGCAAATTTAACATCCACTATGAAAGCCACAAAGGCTGGCATGGCTCAGTGATGAACCACATGCTGGGAAATGAATTGTGAACAGATTTTGTGGCTGTGAAAATATCACAGAGTGGACCCATACCAACAAGATGGCTGTGACCTCATGGGTGGGGATAACATTTCACCAGCTCACAATCCTGTATTAGCTGCCCACACATTTACGATCATCATGCTATGAGGTTCATGAATGTATTCGTGCCAACAAGCAGAAACTCTTGGCTTTCTAGACTAATGTGAAACAGAAGAGGAATCTTCCCGAAGCCTTTCTCTCTGTGCTGCCTGTTTCCACATTGCCTAGAACAATGAGGTTTCCAGCAACTCTCACCCTGAGAACACAGGGGTCCATCCTTTCAAAATCATGATTCAACTTTCAAGGTAATGCAGTTTAGCGGTCATTTCTGCATGACAGACACATCCTACATATGAGCTGCCCAATATGGTAACCATGCCAACATGAGGCTGGAGAATACTTCAAATGTAGTCCTGCCAGCTACTGAACTTTACTTATAATTCATTCAAATTTAATTTCAAATTGCTATCTACAGGTAAATTCTAGACATTCTCTCGCTCTTGTTTTCTTTTAATGATACTGGGATTTGAACTCAGGACCTTGTGCCTTATCTTTGTATCTTTATTAACCGAATACAATTTGTCTATCTCTTCTTTTCTTACCTCTTTTTGTCTTAACTTGTTCCCTATCCTTATAAAAATACAAATACAAACAAGCATTTTATCATTGATCAAAGTAGTTAATAATTTCATTTTTCTTTTCTTTTCTGACCTTATGAAACTTATTATTTCTGCCTCTGGAAATAAAGCATTGATGAGAAAAGTGACATCCATTCTTTTGGAACTTATTTCATTGTCTTTACTCATAAATGAAAATGTAATTCTCCAGTAGCAGAGAGATGCTGGCTCTTACATTGTCTCTATTGCTCTTTGTTTTCTTATTTTTAAATTTTAATGTACAGAGGGGTTACATTCACCAGATAGAAGGTACATTACTTCTCACACATTGATACCCCTTCTCATGTTTTTGTCCCCATTTCCCTCCCTGCAATTATCTCAGCATTTACCTCTGGAAGCTCTCTCCTCCTACATGTTCTCCAACGGGGCAGCCATCTTTTTGTTGTCACTGTCCTACCTTAATGAATCTGACTTGTCTCACAGACTCTCATTTCGAAACATCTCATGCCTTCAAGTTTCCTGGAGTCATTTAGGACAGATTCTGCATCCCTTCTCTCCTTCCTGTCATACCACTCTCCTTCCTGACATCTCCATTTTTCTCTGAATCTTTGCTACCATGTCCCTAGACTCTCTTTTTCCTTTCAAGACTCTTCATCTCTGAATGTTCTTGTTTTCCACAAATACAACACGTCTGACTCTACATTGTCTTTTCTCTTTATCTCAGTCTGCTTCTTTGTTCCTATAACAGGATACTGAGAACTGGGTGAGTTAGAAAGAACAGAGATTCATGGAGCTAAAATCAAGCTGCTGCCTCTGGTAAAGTCCTTGTATTTCATTTTATATGGAGGAAAAGTGAAAGGGCCAGTGGATATATGTGAAGATGGCAAATCAAAAGGGGTAGCACTGCTCCGTATGGTGAGTTCTTGTGGTAACTGACCACCAGACACACTACCAAAAAAAACCAACCTCATCCTATCACAGTAGCATTAATCTTCGAGTGAGGACACAGCTCTTATGCCATACCAGCTGGAGGTCCTACTACTTCCTAATACCATATACTGGGGACTAAATTTCAATATGAGTTTGATAGTGACAAATTATACCCAAACCATATCACCACGCCATCTCCTTGGCTGTATTTCTACCTCCTTCCACCTTAGCCACTTATCACAAACTGGCCATTAACCAGTGGCTTATGTTTGTGATCCCAGCCATTCCGAAGGCTGATACCTAGAGGATTCAAATTCAAAGCCACTCTAGGCAGAGAAGTCTGCAAGAGTCCATTACTAATTAACCTGCAAAATGCCAGGATGGACATGGTTCAAGTGGTGGAGTGCCAGTTTGTGAGCAAGCAGCAAGCATGAAGTATAAATACATGAAAGGAATGCTGATGCTGGCTGCATCCCTAGCTCTGAATTTGAACCCGCCTGTCTTAGCTACTGCTGCTATTGAGCCATGAGAACCTCCAATTCCTGTGAGCTGTCATCCTGGTCCCAGTAGCTAACATTCTGACTTCCTTAGAGAGCTTAGGCTCTGTAATCTATCACTTCCTGGCTCACTTGCCAACAAAGCCAATTCTTTTCCATGTGTGGCTGTCTGTCACTCCCTGAGCATATTCCCAGCCTGCTGCCACTAATCTGCCTGTCTTTCTGCTCTCATTTTGCAGCTGCTGGAAAAGCTACCCATCAACCTAACTAATGATCATAAATCCATATGATTCTCCAATCTGTGGACTATCATTCTCAGTAGACAACCCTGCCTGCCATTGTACCCAGTCAACCTTGAGCCCCCATCTCGAGACAGGCACCCTTCTCATGGGGAATCTGCTTCAGCTCAGGATTTCAGTAACAGTGACTTGATTTGTTCTTCACTGCAATCTGTTCTCTGGCACAAATCTCTCTCTGAAGTCTGGGAGGACAGACTCTCTTTCAACATCTCAAATGCAGTGTCCAAAATTGTTTCTAGTCTCTTCCTCCCAGAGCTGCTTCTCCCGATTCCCAGTCTCAGGGTTTATTCATCTGTACCCTACCTTCAGTGTCTACACAGAATTCTAGCTCTTCCACTGGCTCTTTCCTCCCATTTTCCTCCTGTATTTCCACTGGTGTGTTCTATCTTTTCACCCGAGCTTTCCCCATATATAAATGCACCATCCACTGACTCCTCAGTTCTAGACACCAGTCTCCTTTAAAAAAATGATCTTTCACAGGAATACAAATGATCACTGACACTCTCAGCACTCCCAGGGATTTGAGAATCACTCTCATGTCCTATGCCTTTAATGTCTTCCCTTCATGCTCTCTGCTTCTTTCCTACCCCTGTACCTTCACAAATGATCAGTGGATCGCAGAAAGCTTAGTTTATCTCAGCTGAGACACATATTCCTTTCCGCTCTTTGTTTGATAGGTTTCATGTCTCCAGGAATATCTTTGTCCTGTATTTTTCCCCAGCAGAGAGTTATTAGCACCCAGTTATTAAAATGGGCAAAGCCAGACATCTCTATTCTGAGAATCAATCTATAAAAGGATTAATCGGTGTGCTCCCAAATGTTACACATGAAGGACAGAGGATCAAGAGCCTTCCCCTGTCTAAGGAGACATGAGAACCCAGTGCCATCAGTGGGCTGCGTCCTGGGCTGGATGCAGCTGAAAGAAGAGAAAATATTATGAGCTGGACAGTAGAAGACAGTCCAAGATCATACAGGCTGTCCACCAGATAAAGGGTTGGTATCAATGCTAATTTCCTGAATTCAATACGAGAATAGCAGTGGCTTTAGAACATATCCTGTTTCTTAGAAATACACACTGAATAAGCAGAGGATAAAGGGAATATGATATATCCAAACTATTTTCAAATAGTTCAGCAAAATAAACTTTATACTGTTTGTACTTATATTTGTATGCTATGGATGTACATATGTAAGCATGTCACACATAGTAAAGGAAAAAGGGAAAGAATAAGTATGACAATAAAATAAAATGTTAATATGGGAATATAGGATGATGTGTTTGAGATCCATTTATTCTTGTGTCTTGTGACTCCTCTGTAAGTTCAGTTATTTTGCTTTTTAGGTGGTACCACCTTTGAACTCAGGTAGGTATACAACCTCTTGAACCATATTCTAGTCCATTTCTTTTCTTTTTTTTGTCAGTCATGGGACTTGAGAGCTGTCCCTGAGCTCTTCAGCTCAAGGCTCTACCACTTAAGCCACAGTGCCACTTCCAGTTTTCTGGTGGTTAATTGGAGATAAGAGTCTCACAGACTTTTGTGCCCATGCTGGCTTTGAACTGGGATCCTCAGATCTCACTCTCCTGAGTAGCTAGGATTAAAGGAATGAACCACTGGTACCCAGCTTCCAGTCCTTTTTTGTTTTAGTTAATTTTTTAATTAATTAATTTATTTCAGTTAATTTTCTTAGAAAAAGAATTTTATATTATTATTATAAAGGTGATGCACAGAGGGGTTATAGTTACAAAAGTCAGGTAATGAGGTTATTTTGGTTTTTCCCACTTTTTAAAATTGTAATTAATAAAAGGGTTGCATTATATTCACCAGATAGAAGGTACATTTCTTAACAATCATTGCTACCCCTTCTCATGTTTTTGTCCCCATTTCCCTCCTCCACCCTCTCCTCTCATCTTGTTTTCCCCCTTCCCTATTCTATTTCAAATAAACAAACATATATACAATATATCAGATAGCAAGGTAAGATGAGAAATAACATAGTACATTAAGAACAACAGTCACATCTTATATGGCTCTTATTTCTATATCTTGGAGGTCCTTTCATTTAGCCTCACCCTATATGGGCTTATGTATCTAGCTTTTGCCATATTGTAAATCTCTGCTAGGAGAGCCCAAGATTTCTATTGATTATGACAAATGAGGGAAACCATTGCGCCTGTTTCTTTGAGTCTGGTTATTTCTTTGTGGGCAATGTAATCCCTTTGTTTTAGTTAATTTTCAAGAGAGTCTTGCACATTTCCCCAGGACCAGCCTTAAACCTCAGTAATTCTACCTGTGTCTCCAGTGTGGCTGGAGTCACAAGCATGTGCCACAATGTCTGACTTATTTTTTTTGAGATGAGGCAGGGGGCTCTCATTAACTTTTTGCACAGCCATAATTCTCCTGTCCCCTAAGTAGCCAAGTTTGGAATGATTTTACTAAATAATTTAAAAAGAGGATCTCTGAATCTTTGAATTCCAGTTTTATAAATTATGCTGAGCAAATTCAAGAAATTTGTATCTCATCATTATTTTTGGTATACAAGAGCTAAAATTAAAATGTGTTATAGAAATTGCTACAGTTTAAAACATTTTTTTTTGCCAGTCCTGGGCTTGAGCTCAGGGCCTGAGCACTGTCCTTGGACTTTCTCAAGCCTAGAGCTCTACCACTTAAGCCTCAGCACCACTTCCGGCTTTTTTGTATGTATGTGGTACCAAGGAATCGAACCCGGGTCTTCATGCATGCTAGGCAAGCACTTTAACCACTAGGCCAAACTCCCGGCCCCTACAGTTTAAAACATTTTATTTCATAATTTTTCTGGACAAAAACCAGACTAGACTCTAAATGTAACTAATTATATGCAATATTTAGAAAAAATTATAACAAAAATATAATTGGGCTGTGAAATTGTTTATAGAGTTTTGCATGCTTTCATTTTTTTCTTAATATTTTAAAATATTATAGTAAGTATGTATTGATGGGTTAATGAGAAAATCAATCATAGGGGCTTTAGTGAGGAAAATGAAAGAAGGAAAGAGAAGTCAATGGTTGAGTTCCCTTATTATAACCTTGTCTGGAAGGATTTGGGAGTTGAGCATTCTTAGAGCCTGCCTCGGGAGTGTCTTAGATTATTTGATTGTCCTAGATTATTTGATTGTCCTTGTATCTAAGAAGTCCCATCTTGTATTTCTTAGGGACAGAAACATTCCCCCAAATTTTATGAGTTGAAAAAAATGTGGCAATTTTCCAAGACTCTTTTCCATAGTACCATCATTTGACAAATAAAGTGGCAGTCATAGCCTTTTGGTCTTTTAAGGAGATATTGTTCTACCTCAGTAGATTAGAGCGGAGTTACATAACACCTAGGTCATCCTCTGAAAAGGTCAGCACTAGGTTCTGAGAAGCCTGCAGCCTTTCTGAGGCTGAGATCTTGCCTGTCTCAATCTCCACTGATTTGTAACCCATATCTTTTTTTCCCAGTCTTTTTTTTTATTGTAAAGGTGATGTACAGGGGGATTATAGTTACATACAGAAGATGGGTATATTTCTTTTCAAACAGTGTTACCCCCTCCATTGTCTCTCCCACTTTCTCTTTCCCCTGACTTCTCTCCCTCATGTTGTAAGGTTCATTTCTAACATAATATCTAGTGAATGTTGCGCTTGAATTGGTTCACCTTTTGTCTCACCATTTCTGTGAACCCTTTCCATTCCCCAAGTAACATAAACTTATATACAAACAAAGAGTACCATAATTGGAAACAGTGACCATGGGGCAATAAACCAGAGGAGAAAAAAAATGAAATAACTGTAAATAACAAAAAGAAATAACTGGAAATAGTACACTAAAAGAGCGGGGAGAATAACAAAATAGCCACACACACACACACACACACACACACACACCCAAAACCCTCTTGTTCCTATATCATAGAGATCATTTTGATTAGCATTGTATGACATGTGATCATACGTACATAAATATTGGGCTACTGTGAACCTCTGCTAGGACTATCCTCATAATAAGTTGATTATTACAAATGAGGAAAACCATGGAGCTTATGTTTCTTTGAGTTTGGCTTTCTTCACTTAATATTATTTTTCCCCAAGTCTATGCATTTCCTTATGAATGTGGTGATATTCTTTGTGAAGGGAGCACAGAATTCCATCATATATAAATACATTTTCTTCATCTCTTCATTTGCTGAGGAATATCTGGGTTGATTCCATGTCATTGTTATAGTAAATAATGCTTCAATGAGCATGGTTGTGCTGGTAGCTTTAGTGTGGCTTTGTTTCTGATCCTATGGGTAAATGCCCAGGAATGAGATTGCTGGATCATAGCTCTGTGTTTAGTAGTCTTTTGAGGAACCTCTACACTACTTTCCAGAGTGGTAGTACCAGCGTAGTAGTGTTCCCTTAGGTCACATTCCCACCCAAATCTGTCATTAGTAGATTTCTTGACCATTCTAACTGGGGTATAAGACATATCTTATACAGAAAATTATACATAATTCTGAGCTACCTCATCTTAAATGAACATTGTACATCTCTTATAATTTGGTGACTTACATACAATCATGGATTTTGGCTTCAGACCACAGAACTATAATCCAATATAGTTAATTCATTAATTTGATGTTTCTTCTCTAAATTCAGAGCCTGCTCTAAATGTGTTTCCCCGAGTCTTGATACCTCTTCCTATTATTGCATTATTCAGAATGTTCAATGGCTGCTTCGTGGTTTATTCCAGCCTTAAGTCCCCAGGCAGAGGGCAAGGGAGTCCTTGAAGCATATACCTACATGTCTGCAATGCGTTCAGCACAGAAGAGGCTTTTAAAAGTATGTCCGATCTTTGATAAATCTAATTCAAAATTTTTATTTTACAAGTGAGGGCATAGGGATCATGGGCAGGTGAATACATCCTTTAAGGTTACCTAATCAAATATCTGAAGGGCAGGAGGAAGAGCTAGTCCTCTTATTTTCTGTCTATGTTTCTTTCTTTTATAATGCAAGCCTATCCTTTGAACATTACTCTACCTTGGTAAACATTTGTGAACACATCAATGCTTTGGTCCAAGATCAAAGCTGCAGCGAGTGAGAATGCTCTGCTCCTAGATTTTTGCTGTCTCAGGATGTCCTTAGGTCCTTGGGCACTCCTGTCAGTGTAAATGGCTATTCCTATCTTCCTCCCTTAGCAAGTGTTCAACTCCTTTATGATTCATTCCCTGTTGATCACCAGGTCTTAACCTTTTCTCTGGAATTGGATTCCTAAATTGTTTCTGGATGGTATCTGGTTGGTTTTTTTTTCCACAACAACAAGCAGTAGTCATTGTGGAAGAGACAACCTAACAGTCTCTCATTGGTGAAAAGACATATCGATAGTGTTTATAGGTAATCTCAAGGGAGAGCATTAGCTTCTGCCCACTGTCTAATCCACATATTTCTCATAATAATAGGATACCACATTTTAGCTGGTCTAATGCACCTTTCCTCTATGGTTCTATCCCACACTGTTCTGTGGCAGCAGCAGCTGAGGGTGAATGGCATCTAACTTCGCAACAATGGAATAAGAACAGACATTTATGATATGATTCCCTTTATGAGAAAGGAGGTGCCTGTCTTTCTCTTTTCCCCTCTCCCTGGACGGAGTCCTGCTTTGCTGCTGGCAGCTTGCACTGTTCCTGTCAGCCTGAGGTTCAGGTGAATGGTGAGGATGGTGGACAGTCCACTCAGCCAGGCCCTGACAGTGTTCCCTAACTTCCATATAAAGGAAAAATCAACCTTTATTTATCTATGCCACCATTATTCTGAATTGATCTGTTACCACAGGCAAACTGATCATCTATGAAGGGCAATTTTCATTTAATGTTAGTTAATCAAAGTTTTCCTTGATTTGTGCAGTGCAAAATCATAAAAATGAAATAAAGCATTAACTAAAATGCTTGAACGTAGAGTAAATACACATGATCAATAAATCTAAAACATTTGTAAGCTGCTCAGGAATAGACAGATAATTAGTATTTATGCTCCAAGGAGCAATTTTATTATCTCATTTTTTGTCAATATACTTAGCAGAAAAAGTACCAAAAAACCCCCAAACCACTGTGGAATTTGTAATTCATGGAATGTCAAGGAAACACACCAAGGATGAAGGCAGGCAGTAACTCACTATCGTGAGCTCCAGATTGTGTTTTATGCTTGTTCTATGACTTTTTCAGGGTACACTTATCATGGCATCTATCTCTATCTTTGGTCACAAAACTCATCTCCTTCCTCTTCCCTCCTATGTGTGGCCTGAAAGCAACATGTGTGGGTAGGTGTGGAAGTAGAGAAGTCATGCCAGACTATCGCTGTTCCGCCCTTGTATGATAATACACGATCTTACACTTAGGATGAGCAAGATTAAATTAACATGTATCTTTATGTGTATGTGATGGTGGTGTTTGAACTCAGGGCTTTGTTCTTGGTAGGCAACTTGCTCTACCATTTGAGTCAAACCTTCAGCCTACAAATATTTGCATATGATATATAATACTTTAATTGTGAATAATCTCAGTGTGTTCAGTTGATTAGGCATGAAAAAAACTATCAATAAAAATGAGAGAGTAATTCTGAAGTTTCTAATGGACTTCTAAGGTGAAAAGAGACATATAATTAAATGAGGTTCACTCTGAATCTGAGTTTGGGCTTTCACATAGTTTTATATGTATTTCCCTTTTCCCCAAGGGCTTTATCCGCCTCCACCAATGATGTTAAGACAGACACATCATTAACTGCAGAACCATGAACCGAGGCTACAAATATTCAGTAAGCAAATCAGGTGCCCAGGTAATCAAAAGGCAGTAAGGAGGAATACTAGAAAAATAGAGTTTCTAAACCTTGAGATACTAGGTGAAAAATGAAGCAGCCTTGAGTATCAAAAAGGAGTGAGGAAGAAAGCACAAAGCCAACAGAATGATGGGAGGCAAATGTCTGCATTGAGTTTTTTTCTCTTTTAGCTATCACCTGAGGCTCACTAGCTGGTACCCTTTATCAGCTTTCTAGTAAGCCAGGGGCTCATGTGTGATTTAGGGTTCCTTATGGTTAGTGTTACCTATCAGGACCCAATCAGATGAGCCAGCAATGGGTGAATTCTGACTGAGGCAAGATGGAGACATTCGTGTGCAGAAGGGCTGGAGTATGGCTGTACTGAGCAGGAATGATTACGAAACCTTACTGCTGGGGCGAGATGGGAGGGCTGAGTCTGAAACTTACTATTCTGGTGCCATGTTGATTATAAAGACTTGCCCACCACAGATAGGTTTCTATAGAAGTTTATTTGTTTAGACTTTTTTATTGTCTACATTCAGAGACTAACTTTTGCTTAACTTTTTCATTCAAGGCTGGCACTCTACCATTGAGCCATACCTCTGGAATCTTGCTTGTTTTTTTTTTTTCTCACACATTGATACCCCTTCTCATGTTTTTGTTCCCTTTTCCCTCCTCCTACTCTCTCCCAGTCATCTTGCTGTTAATTGGAAATAAGAGCCTCATGGACCTTTTTGCCTGGACTGGCTTTTGAACCAGGATCCTCAGATTTTGCTTCCCGAGTAACTTTGATTACAGTTGTCAACCATTGAAGGAGCCAGTGTATCACCATATTAAAATCTACTGTTGCTGGGCTATTCAAGAACTTATTTTGATGCTAATTGTAATGGATAGTTAACATTAATGTGGGGGAAAAATGAAGGATAGAATGTTTTTTTATAGTTTCTTTCCAAAGTATTGATCCAGATTTGCCATATCTGGATCATTAAAACAGAATGGAGTCAAGTCAGAGCACGCGCACGTGTGTGTGTGTGTTATTGAGTCTTCCTGTGAGCTATGCCCCCACAGGTTTTTTTTTTCTTTATAAAGTGTTTTGCATTTTCCCCTGGTCTTCTGTCTTTCTATAGGACTTCAATCTTTTGATCTCTACCTCCAGTATAGCTAGGAGAGCAATAGAGAGAATCACTAAAAAACAGCTGAGTTTAAAAAAAAAATAAATCCAACAAACAGAAGAAAAAAGAGACATGATTTACTGATACCAGAAATGAAAGCATGTGACACAGTTACAGATGTCACAGACATCAAAAGGATAAAAGGGAAGTTATGAACAATTATCCAACTAAGTCTGACAAGTAAGATGTGCAATGAAATGGGCCACTTCCTTGAAAAACAAACTATAATAAATAGACAATTGTCTATAATAAATAGACAATTCGAATAACATAATTATAAAAAAGAAGTCATAATTTAAATACTCTCCAAAAATAAACCTCAAGGCCAACATGACTTCATTGACTGATATAAAGAAATAGAACTTTTAAAAAGAAAAGAAATAAGCTGGGTGCAGTGGCTCATACCTGTAATCCTAGCTACTCAGGAGGCTGAGATCTTAGGATTGCAGTTCAATGCCAGCCTGGGCACTAAAGACCGTGAGACTCTTATCTCCAACATTAACCACTAGAAAACTGGAAGTGGCACTGTGGCTCAAGGGGATAGGGCAGTAGCCTTGAGATGAAGATCTCAGGATAGTGCCCAGGCCCCACAACCGACTCAAAAAGAAAGAAAGAAAAAAAAAGGAGTAGCCCCAATTCTATGTCTTCCAAAATATGGAAGAGAAATGTTTCCTAGTTCATTTGATATATTTCCGAGTGTTATCCTGACACCAAACCTAGATACAGAGACAGAACAAAACATAAACTTCATGGCAATAATTCTCACATTTAGAAATGAAATATTCCTTATCTATTAGAATTAAGTAGGATGCAAAAAAGCTCTAAACCATAAGAAATTGGGTTTGTAGTCCATGAATATGTAAAGACAGAGAATTAAAATAGTGGACATGGCCCTGTTGAAAGTAATTTGTCATTTTCCTACAAAACTAAATATTTAAGTTCCATAAAACACAGCAATTGATCTTTTGGTAATTTATCCCAAGAAAAGTAAAACTTACATGCATACAAATGTACACAAATGCTTATACCAGCACATCAGAATGGGTGAATCTTTAAAAAAAAATAGCTGCGAGATATATCAGTACTCTGGAATACTATTCAGCAATAAAAATAACATCCCTGATGCAGGTACAACTTTGTTAAATCTTCATTTAACTGTACTCAATTAAAAATATATCAATGTGGGTCCGGGAGTTTGGCCTAGTGGTAGAGTGCTTGCCTAGCATGCACCAAGACCCAGGTTTGATTCCTCGGTACCACATGCATAGAAAAAATCTGGAAGTGGTGCTGAGGCTCAAGTGGTAGAGGTCTAGCCTTGAGAAAGTCAAAGGACAGGGCTCAGGCCTGAGCTCAAACCCAGGACTGGCGAAAAGAAAAAATATATATACAAATATATTATAAATTTTTATTTATACAGTATTCTTGCAAAGAAAACAAGTTGCATGTTGCCAGGGTTGGAAATGAGCTTGGCTACATGAAGGGTTACTAACAAGTGCTAATAGCTCACATCTGTAGCCTTAGCTTCTCAGGAGGTTAAAATTCAGGGGCTAGTGGCTTGAGACCAACCTGCACAGAAAACCCAGTGAGGCTCTAGCTACACAATAAGAATCATCAAGTCTATCTAGAGACGTGGCTCAAGTGATAGAGCCATAGCAGAGCAAGAATATGAGAATGAGTTCAACCTCCCATACCAAAAGTCAACTTGTGAAATTTCTGTACTTAAGATCTTGCAAGATGTTTCCACTGAGTCAACTGAGTAAAAGGTACAAGAACATCTGAATCACTTCTTTCTACTACATGATACTTTGCAATTTTCTTCAAAAAAATAGAATAAAATGACAATAGAAAAAATGTCAATGGGAGGAATCAATGAATATTTGCTTTAAAAGTTTTTGCTATGTACTGGGCCTCAATATTCTCCAAGTGTAAAATTCATTATTTCTTGGCACACAAGGAGGATGAGCCTGAAATTACTTTTATAAATGAATTAACATCTCTGGGTTAATTCCAGAAAATGCCTTCAGGATCCACTATTGCAGCTACTATTTTGAAACTTTTAAGTTCTGAAGCTACAAGAATACATTTTACACCCCTCACCTTTCTTGGCAAGATGTGGAACTATTATTTTTTTAATTATCTGAAAAATAGCTAAGCCTAAAATTAAGTCACCAGGTCTTGTAGTTTTCTCAGACAACCTCATTCTCTGTGTGTGACTGAAACCTGAATGTCTCCTTAGAAGGGGCTCACTGCTATAAAAAATGATTGCATTCTCAGACAGATACAGAGACAAAAATAGTAGCAGAAGGAATAGGCCTCCTGCTATCTTAGGTTAGTAGTGTAAAAACAAGTCTACTTTTCTCAAAAAACTGCTTAGTGAGATTTCAGGAAACTATTTCTGCTCAACAACACATCTCATCCCTAGAAGCAAATCCCAATGGACAATGATGGCCTGCAGAAGGCCCTAGGGAGGAAGGGAGGAAGGAACAGTGAGGGAGAGGCTGCTCCCTTCCCCAGAGCAGTGACCTGCATGTTTGTACAGAAAATGGATGGCAAAGTATTAGGCTGCCTTTATTAGCAGGGGATTCATTCCCAAGGCTTTCTTTTGCTCTGAGCTCCCTAGCTGGAATCACAGACATCTTGGTGAATGGGATTCTTGATGTCTAGCAACACACAAACCTAAAGCCTCCAACAGATAAATGTGCTGCCATTTAAATGTACTTTCTAAGAATGACTAGTACAGCCGCTCTTCCCGCCTCCCACCTCCCCGCACCCAGCTGCTATCTAGAAACTCTCCCAACCAGCAAGAACCTGGTTACTAAGACCTCCACAGATTGAGCTGTAACCTATGACACTTAAAGGCTGTTCATTTATATTTTGGTTTATTAATGATTAAAAGTGTTTGGGGATTTGTTCTTGTGAAGTGATGCGATGAGGGTGATGATGATGATCTAAAATGCTTCATGCTTCCCAGGTTACTGGGAGGTTGTTTTATTCTGATTTGTTTCTTCAAGAAATACATTGAAGCCAGGTGCTAGTGGCTCATGCCTATAATCTTAGATATTCAGGAGGCTGAGATCTGAGGATCTCGGTTCAAAACCAGCCAGGGCAGAAAAGTCCATGAGACACTTACCTCCAATTAACTACCAGAAAGCCAGAAGTGGCACTATGGCTCATAGTGGAAGAGCACTAGCCTTGAGCAAAAGAGCTCAGGGACAGCACCCAGGCCCTGAGTTCAAACCCCACAGCCAACCAAAAAGAAAATCCAAGTTACTTGTTTTGACAATGAAATTCCCAACTTCCAAACTCAATGTGTCAATTTCCCTTCCTATAGTTTCAGAAAGGCAAAAGGAGGAAGATTCCTGGCAAGATGCTGTGGGTTGGCTCATAACTGTAATTCTATCTAACCAAGAGGTTGAAATATAACTGTAATTCTATCTAACCAAGAGGTTGAAATCAAGATTATGATTGCAGATCAGATCAATCTAGGCAAAATGTTTTAAGACCTTATCTCAACTAATAAAGATGGGCATAGTGATACACTCCCATCATCCCTATTAAAGTTAGAAGCTTAGATGAGAGGATCACAGTACAGGCTGGCCGGGCAAAAAGTCTCCAAGATGCAGCTGGCTCACCCTTGTAATCCTAGCAACTCAGGGAGGTGAATCTGAGGGACATCATTTGAATAATGGGGAAAGACACATTTGAGAGACTCTTAACTCTAATTAACCAGAAAAAGGCTAGAAATTGAAATGTGACTCAAGTGGTAGAGTGCCAACCTTGAGCCAAAAATGCTAAGCACGAACATGAGGTTATTTTCCTCATTTTCACATTTCATATGTGTGGAAAAGCAGGGCATAATTTACTTAAGAATTCAGGAAGCATGGAGGAGATGAAAAACACTACATCATGAAATGTTGTAACGCCAGTTTTCTATTTCCTCAGTTCTGCTTTAATTTCCTTTTTCAGGGTTTTAAAGTTTTCATCAAAAAGATCCTTTACATTCTTGGTTAAGGTAATTCCCAAGTACTTTATTTTCTTTGAGGCTATTGCAAAAGGAGTTGCTTTCCTGATTGTTGCCTCATTCCTCTCACTGTTGGCATAGAGGAAGGCAGTTGATTTTTGGGGCTTAATTTTATACCCTGCTACCCTTCCAAAGTTTTGAATCAGCTCAAGGAGCTTGGGAGTGGAG
Organism: Megascapheus bottae; assembly: GCF_031878675.1. Classification (NCBI taxonomy): domain Eukaryota; kingdom Metazoa; phylum Chordata; class Mammalia; order Rodentia; family Geomyidae; genus Megascapheus; species Megascapheus bottae. The sequence continues at coordinate 7,342,787 of NC_143517.1, read as the reverse complement.
TCTATAGGATTCTTTAAATATAGGATCATGTCATCTGCAAAGAGGGAAAGTTTTACTTCCTCTTTTCCTATTTGGATTCCCTTTATGCTTGCTTCTTGCCTTATTGCACTGGCTAGGAATTCTAATACTATGTTAAAGAGGAGTGGAGAGAGTGGACATCCTTGTCTCGTTCCTGATTTTAGAGGGAATAGCTTTAGCTTTTGGCCATTAAGTATAATACTAGCTGTGGGTTTGTCATACACAGCCTTTATTATATTGAGGAATGTTCCATGGATTCCTAGTTTCTCCAGAGCTTTTAACATAAAGGGGTGTTGGATCTTGTCAAAAGCCTTTTCTGCATCTATTGAGACAATCATGTGATTTTTGTCCCTGCTCCTGTTGATGTGTTGAATTATAGTAATTGATTTATGTATGTTGAACCAGCTTTGCTGCCCTGTGATGAAACCTGTTTGATCATAGTGTATAATTTTTTTTGATGAGTTGTTGTAGATGGTTGGCCAGTATTTTGTTGAGAAGTTTTGCACCGATGTTCATCAAAGAAATAGGTCTATAGTTCTCTTTCTTTGATGAATCTCTGTCTGGTTTGGGGATGAGGGTTATACTGGCTTCATAGAATGAGTTTGGTAAAGAACCTTCATTTTCAATTTTGTTGAAGAGCTTGAGGAGTATTGGTGTGAGCTCTGCTTTGAAGACCTTATAGAATTCAGCAAAGGTAGGTGAATGGCATGCTCTGCTATGGGACAGTGGTTCTGAAGGCCAACTGCCTCTCCAGATGGATTGCCCTCACTTTCCACACTCTGAAACTCCATGAGCCTTTTCACAGCACAGTTACATTTCTCATTGGCTTCTGACCTCAGGCAATCCCACTGCAAGTGACTCTCTACATCATTTTCATCTTCAGAGCCACTCACTTCACAACTTCCAAATTGAGTCAGGGGCCTTTGGGATAATCCTCTTTGTTTTCCATTCAGGCTCTTGAATGGAAAGAAATGCAAGGGCTGTGTCAAAACCAGGTGTGTAGAGCTTTGTGTAGCTCTCCCAGAAGAGAGACACTGTTCAGTAATGCCTGTGGAATTCTTTTGTGTCTATAAGGAAACAAACATAAGCATGCTTTTCCAGGCCCTGAATGAGGTGAGGTCTGGCACACTCATGGAAAAGAGGCTAAAATCCAGGGTGTTATCATTAGGTTCAGAAGCCATTGCTACTCTGCCACATCACTCCTGGCTGCAGCTTAGCTGAGACACACAAAGCCACCCAGATGTATCTGGAAACCAGTTGAGCTGTGCCAGTTCAGAGGATACCCAAAAGAAAGGTAGAAGCTATATGAGGCCTATAAAAAGAGAAGAAAGGACAAGATGATTCTCTGAAGGGTTCTCATCTTGCTGTGTGTCAATTAGAAGGAATCAACAAGCCTTGCTCTAAATACACTGCTCATCTACACAGTGCTTTCAACTACTTTTGCTTCATCCCTGCGTATTTCCTCCTACCTAACCCCTTTTCCCTTCCTTTCTTCTTCCTTCCTCCCTCCGTCCCTCTCCCTCCTCTCTGCCTCTCTGTCTTTCTCTCTCCTCTTTTTTTCTCTCACACACATACACATACACAGTTTCATGTTGGAGGAGAAATTTCTTCTTAGAATGATCCAGAATCAAGAAAACAAAAACATATGGTCGAACATGGATAAGGTAATCTTTGACATTTTTTATCTTAATTGTATACAGACTAGTAGTGTTTATATTTCTCCAATTAAATACATTTATTGTACATATTTTGGAGAAATCCAAAATATTCACTTGGCTTCAATTTGCTTCCCTGTGTAGTTGAAGATCACATTTCCTTGCCATATTTCCTTCTGTCTTGAATTATCCTTTGGATTTTACCACTATAAAAATCTATCCATACTTTCTTCGATAAGACTAATATGCAGGACAGCCTTCTGTAAATACAATATTTCTAATCACAAGCTTAACAAACTATTGTATATTTTATTCATATTAACTATATACTGAATTAAAAATTTAAAATAGTGATGTACTTTTGCCTTCAAAATTGAAATCATTTTTTTTCAAGTTAAAAAGCCAAATACATTTCCCAAAGTTTTGTATGGATGTCTCATTGTATAGGAGGAATTTCCTGCAAAATATATAAACTTTTTGTTGAAAGTATAGTAAGATTTTGAAAGTCCCATTTTCTAATATTTTCTAAGATGCAAGATGTAATTCCAGATTAGTTTCTGTACAACAATCCCAACTTCTTCTCAAGCACACAATAAAAGAGCCTACTCTGACTTCAATTTGCACTTATAAATAGGATTGAATTATGTACTTCCCCATCCAACTCAACCCCAAAGGTCTTATGTTGAAGTCTTAACCAGTACCTCAGAAAAAAATCATGTTTAAATACAAGGTCATTAAAAGTTAAAATGAGGTCAGCAGGGTGAGACCAATCTATTGATGTCTTCAGAAGAAAAGGAAATTTAGCTACAGAAGTAGATACAGCCAACATGTGTATGGACTTGATGATCCAGGAGAAGTTTGTCAGATGAAAATCAAAATCTTGACCTCAAATATCACTTCCAGATTAGTGTCCAGAATTGAGAATAAATGAATTTTGCTTGTTCAAGATACTCAGTGTCTGGTGCTATGCTAGGGCACAGGATTGTGTATAGCGACATTGATATTATTTTGTTTTCCTCCACTTGTAGAGTCAAGAGTGCCACAAACATCTGTGAATAGCTAAAAACCCATGGCATATGAAAGATGAAGCTCTGGGTAAACAGGGATTCTTATTGAACTTTTCCTAAAAAGGAAAAGAATTCAGCATTCATGTTCATAGCAACCCCACACACTTAGCTCTACTAGATGGTCCTGACTCATAACCAATCTTACAGTGGCATATGAAGACAGTGAAGTAATATCAACACACACAACACATATGCAATAACACACCACACACATACAGACACAACACACGTCTTCAGACACAATACACACATACAACACATGTCAAAAACACAAATCACATCACACAACACTCACAACATACAGTACACATTATAACACAAAAGCCACATACAACATACACATACAATATACACAATAAACAATACAACACACACAATATACATTGAACCTGCAGTACTCTTGATTCAATACTACATCGCTTTCATGCTATGCTATTAGATGATCCTGTTGAGAAATCAAGGAGAACATCAATTGTCTCATCTTTCTCATTGAGTAGAATTCTATCACCATATCATGCCATGAGCTACAGTCAGGGGAATTCTAGGCATTTTTGTTGAAAATTCAATTAACTTTTCTGAAGTGGGCACTGGTGTTTACCAGAGGAGTTTATGTCACATCATTTAAATATCTCCAGACTTGATTAATTAATAAGGGAAGTAAGTCATTCTAAACCTAGGTCTTGGAATTCTTTTTTAAAGGACAGACTAGATTAATTAACCATTCGCCACAGTGGTAACTAAATACAAACCCAATCTGGAGCATATTTCCAGATTTACATATTTTATATGTAAAATAACACTTGTTGGGTGTGCTGATGTAGCATGGTTGGGGCTCAAAGGGGCAGAAAGTGGGGAGTGTCAGGCTGGCAATAGGTCAGGCAGGTACCTGAGCTTGGGCAGCTTTGCATTTCGCAAAGCTGGGGCTGGCAGGCAATCGGGAATGTGGGATGAGTTGCTGAGGCTGTGTTAAGGATTTCTAAAGCTTCCACCTAGGAAGTAAGTAGAGGCTGAAACCAGGGGTTATTTGCTTGGTGACAAATGGAGGGTCCATAACTCAGCTGAAGGCTTCTGCTCTACCTCTGATGGAGTTTTCAGGCTGAAACCACACACAGTGGATTTGCTCAGCAACATCTTTAAGGTACTGCTCTTATAATTCTAAATTTTACTTCGTACCCAGCCCCCCCCGTCTCTCTCTCTCTCTCTCTCTCTCTCTCTCTCTCTCTCTCTCTCTCTCTCTCTCTCTCTCTCTCTCTCTCTCCTTTCCTTCCTTACTTCTCTCCCTCCCTCCCCCTCTTTCTCCTTTCTCTCTTCCTTTCTTTCTCTCTTCCTTTCTTTCTTCCTTTCTTTCTTTCTTTCTTTCTTTCTTTCTTTCTTTCTTTCTTTCTTTCTTTCTTTCTGTCTTTCTTCCTTCCTTTCTTTCTTTCTTTCTTTCTTTCTTTCTTTCTTTCTTTCTTTCTTGTGCTGACACTGGGGCTTGAACTCAGGGCCAAGGCACTTTGCTTTAATGTGTTTTTTGTTGTTATTTTTGTTTTTCTGAAGGCTGATGTTCTAACATTTGTTAGAATACTTGTTGGTGTTCTCACAGCTTCACTTCTAGATTTTTTTTGCCAGTCCTGGAACTCTAACTCAGGTCTCAGGCACTGACCTTGGGCTTTCTCAAGGCTAGTGTTCTACCACTTGAGCCACACCACTTCTGGCCTTTTCTGTGTACACAGTACCAAGGAATCAGACTCAAGGCTTCATGCATGCAAGGCGAGCAATCTTCCACTACGCAAATCTCCCAGCCCTGTTGGAAATAAGAGTCTCGGGGATTTTTCCTGCTCAAGCTGGCTTCAAACTACAATCCTTAAATCTCAGTCTCCTGAGTAGGGAGGATTACAGATGTGAGCCACCAGCATTTGGCTCCCAGTCACTGCTCCATCTTGTTACCAGCTTACCTTAAATCCTTTCCTTCCTCCCTCTCTTTTTCCTGAAACTCAGAGCTTCAGTGTGCGCTTGCTCTGAGACTGCTGATGCCTCATCTATCCTTAGTAGGAAATGTCCCCAGCTAGTTCAGTAGCTGCTTGCCATGTACAGGACATCATTTCTTACTCCTTGTTCTTGTAACAGTTGCTTCCCCTAGGGTCTAGTGCTACCTGAACTCCAGTCATCTCCAGCCAATACCATCCTTAACACACAAACCAGCAAACTTTCTTCTCATCCCTATCTTGAGATACTGACTGGACACAGAAATGAATCAAGGCTAAAGCATATTAAAAAACAGAATTTTGGTTCCCAATGCAATCACTTACTCAGAAATTCAACTCTTTCATCTATATGGGCCAATTCAGGGAAGCAGGGTGCTGCCAGTCAGACATACAAGAGCCAGATGGCTAACTCAGTGATACCCAGAGAACCTTGTAAGTAACTTCTATAACAATAAGCATCATGAGGAAATATCTTGAGTTCCAACTGACAGATTCCCTACAAGTTTTCAGCTTTACTACTTGCAAGTTGGAACCAAACAGACAAAATGTTCACCTCCACCCCTAACCATGACCTCATTCCAGGTAACATCATGCAGCTTCTCTGCATCGGGAACCGCTATGTATTTTATTATACCCTTCTTCCTCTACAGAGCCGTCCTGCCCCTCTGCCAGCCAGTGTGTCTTTGCAAGCAAGTGATATGACTGACCTCATTTCTATGCCCAGCTTTGCATCATGTTTTTGCTTTAAACGTTTAATTCATCTTCCTATTTCCAATCTTTTTCTTTGTCACTGTCTCTCTCCATTGTTATTTTGTGGAGTCCTTCATGCAGAAATGGAGAAAAGATAGGGGTGGTCAATGTTGCCCTTCTTGACTTAGTTTCCCTTAGAATCTAAATGGATTCAAACAAAACTTGGTGTTGGCATTCTGTTTTCCAGTTGTCTCCTTCTCTCAGCTTTATGTAAACCAATGATTAACTTTATAGTCCATATTTCTGACTGGTACAGTGGATGATGTCTAATTACTTAGCTATTGGTGAACAATAGTATCATAATTCAAGGTTAGCCTGAGTGAAAAGTTATTGAGATTCCATCTTAATCAGTGAGCTAGATGTTGCTATGGGAAGAATTATAGGAAGATAGTGGTCTAGCCTGGCCTTGATAAAAACTATGAGATTGTATTTGAAAAATAACTCAAAAGCAAAAAGAAATGGTAGTACATGTATAGTAGACTACCTTCCTAGAAGGGGAAAGTTCTAAATGACAAAAATGAAAGATATTATGTTCTCTTAAGCTAAGAAATGATAGGGGAAAATGAAAGGCGATCTCACAGATCAAAACTACCCAATGCCATATATGAATTTGATGCAATCCTATCAAAATACCATGACATTTTCTTTTACAGAACTAGAAAAAAATCCTGCATTTTGGAAGTACAAGAGATCTCAAATAGGTCGGGTAAATCATGAGCCAAAAGAACATGGCTGGTAGAACCATGGTCCCCAAATCTAAAATGAATAAGTGATTGAATAGTTATGTCTCAAAAGAAGAACTACAAATGGACAATAAATACATGAAAATGGCTCTTCAGTATCTTTAGCCACCCAGGAATGCAAATTGAAACCACAGTGAAATATCATCTCACCCTGGTTGGAATGGCTACTATCAACATAACAACAAAACAAACATGCCACATTCCATAGAGAAGGTGGAGAAAAGTACACTCCTCTATACTCTTTGTGGGTGAATATTGTGTAAATTTGTATGACCAGTTGGGTTCTGGTGGCTCATGTCTGCAACATAGCTACTCAGGAGACTGAGATCTGATTTTCAGGTGGAATAAATCAGATATAGGAAGACAAATTCTGTTTGTTTCCTCTTAGATATTGAAGTCAAAATATCAATCTGAATACTGAAAAAAAGGTCATTAGTAGTTAAGAAGCACACTTTGTGGAAGGATGAAGGGAGATATGGACATAGAGAAATATCCCACTGAACTCTATTGGTTTGTACGAATAATACATGTTAGCCATAAGTGGAATATAATTTAAAAAAGAACAGGACCCCATTGACTTTCCTGGTGGGAGGCAAGGAAGGAGAGTTAGAAGTCATATGTGACTATGATATTTTGAAGTCCAGTGATGGAGAATATGGCCACGTTTTTGAAAGTAAAAAGCAAGCTCCTGGAGAAAGAGCTTTGTAGCTGTGAAGGTGGCTATCCATAAAGAGGCATACCACTATTCTTCTGGAACTCTCCAAGGGAATCCATGCCAAACCTCACTTAGGTATGATCAGGAGCTGATGATGTGGGAATTGAGTTGAGTGCTGAGGGCCACTCTGGGCGAGGGCCCTTAAAGCAAAGAGCTGTACACAGTCCCTCTCTCTCAGACAAGATCATCATGTGCAGACTATCATGATAGCCACATGCTGAAAATGAGTGAACGACACTGTGGAGAGAGCTCATAGTAGTGCAGAGCACCTATTGTATGCCATTACCTGCCAGAATAGCATTCTACCCTCTTCAACACTGGGTCATGTTGAGCTTCCTGTTATGTCACAGGGCATGGCTGAATCCCATCTAGTCTTCCCGAGTGGATTCCCATTGGATGCTCAAGTCCTTTATATAAAATGGCACAGTGTTTCTATATAACCTATGCACATCCTCATAAATTTTAAGTTATCTGCGTTTCTTGGAATAGAAAGACTGTATCAATGGTAATTATGCTATACCATAAGTAGGAGTAATTGCACATGTACAAATACACTTATTTTTCCTAAATATTTTGAGCTGCAGTTGGTTGAATATATGGGCATGGGGCCCATGGCTAAGGAGAATTCACTAGAGGTGTATAACCAAGTTCCAACACTATTCCTGGGGTACCTAGAATAGTCCAGGCATGATCAGACACAAGGCATAGAGGACTGATAATACATGAAGTCCTTTGAGAGAAGCTCATAGTTGTAAGAGCTCACCAGCTAGGAATAATATAGCCTGACCACTCCTACAGCAGATCTGGGACTAAGCACTGATGCAGGGCAGGGAGGAAAAACCTGGGAGAGCAGTGAGGGTATGAGTAGAGAAGAATCCAAGACTTCAAGCATTTGAGCTAACCCTCAAAGCACGAGTCAAAAGTTGCCAAGTAGTGAAGACCTAAGCAGAGGTAAAAAGTGGGCATGGGGGCCAGAAGTTTGGCCTAGAGGTAGAGCGATTGCCCAGCATGCACGGAGACCTGGGTTGATTCCTTGGTGCCACATACACAGAAAAAGCCAGAAGTGGTGCTGTGGCTCAAGTGGTAGAGTGCTAGCCTTGAGAAAAGCGCTAAGACAGTGCTCACGCCCTGAGGTCAAGCCCCAGAACTGGCAAAAATGGGCATACAAGAGCTGGGCGTGGTGAGAACAGCTGTAGCCCCAGCTATTCAGGGTCTGAGGCAAGACAATTGCTTGAGCATAGGCATTGAAGACCAGCCAGGGTACTACAGTGAGTGCTCAACTTGAGAAAAAATGAGGGGTAGGTGAAGGTTGAAGGGAGAGGAATGAGTGTCAGCTGAACTAAGAACAATGATCTGCACAAAAGTCAGGTAGACTTCAGAGGTGATTTCATCCAACATACTCCAGATACACAACCCCCAGGACAGTAGCTTAGGCACATGGCACTCACTGCTGTGAGGCAGACACACACCTAAATGCAGAAGTAACTGTTTATCCCGAGCCACAGCAATGGGCTGATGAGAGATGGGGAGAATGATTCATTCACACTTGGCCCCTTGTTATAAATAACACGGGAAGATATTGACAACAACGGCAATGGTGGCCTCAAGGTAACCCTCCCCCAAGGTGCATCACTAGGTTCAAACATCTCACCCCTTTCCCGGCCTAGTTATAGTTCAGAACACTTTCAGTAATTTAGGTTTCCTCATTAGGAACTTCTGTGGGGCCTCAGAGCCCAGAGCAGCATGAAGATGCAGGCATTTACAAAGGACAGAGCTAATGGTAGGTAGAGATATTACATGCTATCTTTTATTTTCTTCCTTTTGATTTTTCTTTTTAGCTGGAACGTAAACTGAATAATTTTATTTATTGAAAATTTTTATTGTAAAAGTGATGTGCAGAGGAATTACAATTACATAGTTAAGGTAATGAGTACATTTCTTTTTGAACAGTGTTATCCCTCCCTCATTTTCTCTCACTTCTTCCTCCCTCAGCCAGCTCCTGTACTCTCAAAATGGTATAGTTTATTTCCAACAGAGTGTCTACTGAGTATCAAGCTTGCATTGGTGGTTTGTCCCACCATTTCTGTGATTCTGCCTTTAAGATAAGGTTACCTCCTCTGAACCTGGCTCGAATCCCCTTTTCTTCCTCTTTCTCTTTCTCTTTTCTGTGCCAATGTTTGAACCAGGCCCACTGCTTGTGTTTAGCTTACTTGTTTGATTGGTACTCTTCACTTGAGCCATGCCTCTAGCTCTGCTTTATTACTGTTTATTTTGCAGATGGAGTCTCCTGAACTTTACTGCCTATGTTGGCTTCGGGGTTTTGTTTTGTTTTTGTTTTTTTTTCCCAGTCCTGGGGTTTGAACTCAGGGCCTGAGCACTGTCCTTGAGCTTTCTCAAGACTAGAGCTCTACCACTTGAGCCACAGCACCACTTCCGGCTTTTTTTATGTCTGTGGTAGAGAGGAATTGAACCTGGGTTTTCATGTATGCTAGGCAAGCACTCTACCACTAGGCCAAACTCCTGGCCCCTGGCTTCAAGTTTTGTTTATCCAGATCTCAGCCTCTTGTGTATCTAGGATTACACGTGTAAGCCACCAGTGCCTAACTTTCTTTTCTTTACTGTAATTATGAGAATAGTGCTTCTGGAAATTAATTGACACAGACTTTGTATTTATTTGTGAGAGTCAATACAATTTGATACAAATATACACTATGGAATGATTAAAGCAGCATAATCAGCATTGTCCCTTCTTTGAAGATGATCATATCTATGTGGCAGGAATCTTCCAACTCTTATCTAGTCATTTTGTAATATGTAATTAAATTATTGTTGACTGGAATAGCCCTGTTAGGCTTGGAAGTTTAAAAAGTTGATTATGTTAATGTAGAAAGTACAAAGATGAATGTGGTGGTGTTCACATATAGATTCAGCTATATGGAGATAGTAGAATTGTAGTTTGAAGACAACTTAAGCAAAAAAATGTTAGCCAGACACCCTGTTTTGAAAACACTGAGTATGGAGGTATGGTGTAGATTTGTAATTCTTGCTACTAAGATAGTGGAAGGTGGCTGGTTCCAGGCAAAAGCAAGACCCTATCTGAAAGAAAAGGGTTGGAGACTTGACTCAAGTGGTAGAGTACCTGGCTAGCAAGCATGAGAAAGGTCCAGAGTTCACACACCAGTACCATAAAAAAAAAGAAACAGGAAAAAGAAATTACAGAATGAAAAAGGAAAAGGTTAAAAAAAAGAGGGGGCAATATGAGAGGCAGGATAGCAAAATAGCTATGATTCAAATTCTCCTTTCATGCATTATTTCTGTGTCCATTAAGATGCAGCCATGCACACACTTAGTGATGTTCTGAAAAATATGAAGTTGCAGGTACAAAATTGGACCTGTTCCATTCTATCAGCTATGAGGCACCTGGCTGGCACCAATGCATACTGATGTTTGCATAGTGATGAAATCACCTGAGCACCTGAGGGTACATTTCTCAGAACATGCATCATGGTTAACCCACAATAACTGCATGGCTTAGTGTGGCAGAGAGGATTTTTCTAGTTTCTAACAATTTACATTCACTTATGCATTTGGAAACATATGTTCTTGTCACACATGATAACATCTTAGGCTTCCAGAACCACATCAACTATGAGTTTAAAGAATTCATAAATTCCCAGGCGTGGTGGTTCACACCTGCAATCTTAGCTACTTAGGAGGCCGAGAGCTGAAGATCAAAGTTCAAAGCCAACCCAGGAACGAGAGGACGGAAAACTCATCTCCAATTAACTTCTAGAAAATGGGAAGTGGGGCTTGGCTCAAGGGTAGGGTGGTAGCTCATGGACACGCCCAGGCCCAACAATGCCAAGGCTGAGTTCAAGCCCCATGACCCACAAAAAAATTCATAAATTATACAAAATCCAATGAACCTAAATAAATTTTAAGCCTAGTTTACATTTTCTTCCTGCAACTCAAGCAACAGTACCATCTCTTTGAGGGCATAATCTAATTTCTCAAAATGTAGGTTAGGGAAAAATAAAAGAATGGAAGAGATCTGAACTCAACAAACAAATGAGTTAAAAGCCCCAGCGCAGCTGCAATGCACTGTTTTATTTTTTTTAATGCATTATTTTGTTTAGAGAAGGCTTCTTTATTTGTACTTCACTCAGAGGTAACTTGCTCTTTTTTTTTTATGTAGTTCTGTTCTGAATTGTTGTTAGTCAGGCTGGCACCTCTCAGAAGTGGGGTTGTAACATCCAAACATCAAATTCAAACCAAAGGAAGTATCTGTAGAAAGTGAGTGCCTTGATTCCTTACAAAAGATTCTCAGAGTCTGTTGGCTGGATTGTACTTAAGCACTAGCACACCTAAGATAATTACGATGTCAAGAGTTCACTTAGAATATACAGATGATGGGAGACTGGATGTCGTCAATTATTTGGTAATCCACTCATGTAGAACAGTGCTGGTTGAACACTGGGAATCCAACTGCCTTGCCTAATCTAATAGGAGGGGAAATGGGACTCGATCACAGAGATGTATGTGGTAGGGATGGTGGGGGCATTCAATGACAGGAAAAATGATCACAACAAGGTTGGACTTAAGTAGCACCAGACTGGAAATAAGTAAGTGTAAGGGTACCAGAAATACTGACACTGTTATTGTTTTTGTTAGTATGGCTTGTCTTCTTATCAGCTCACTTTCCTCCTCCTTCTCTTCCTCTTCCTCTTTCTCTTCTCCCTCCTCTTCCCCATTCTCCTCTTCTTCTCCCTCTTCTTTTTCTCCCTTTGGTGCTGGTGGCTGAACCCAAGACCTTCTGAATGCTAAGCATGCAGTCTACCTCTAATCTACATTCCCAACTCCCATTTCTGTTTGGAAGGCAAGAACTAAGCCCTAACATTCAGATAGATAGATAGATAGATAGATAGATAGATAGATAGATAGATAGATAGATAAATAGACAGATGATAGATAGATGATAGATGTCTATGTATCAATAGATATAGATATAGATAGATGTATACACACTCCTAGCTTTTTCTGTTCATGTGGTACTGAGGAATTGAACCCAGGGCTTCGTGCTGGCTAGGCGAGCACTCTACAACTAGGCCACACTCCCAGCCTTAAAATTCTTTTTTTTTTAATTTACTCAACTATTTAGGGCAGGAACTCATTCTTGGTAGGTATGCAGTTAATATCTGTTCAATAAAATGCTGACTGTATGTTATAATACATCTGTTTGCCCACCAGATATTAAAGTGTTTACATGAGCACAATTAAAACATCAACAGCAGTTGCAAACTGTCTTTCCATTATGATGCTAAATTTCTCCACCATGTTACCTTGAGGCTAACAGTGCTATCATCATACCAAATTACCCTTAAGCTAGAAGAAGATCCCTTTAAAATTATTACCTTGTAAAGTTCTCGTCTGCCAGATCTCAATTAAAATGCTAATAATATGGCATACTATTATTTCTCAAAGTGAAAATAAATGGCTTTTACTTGTAGAGAATCTTGTTACCCCCATTCACTTTCATCTCATAAAGGTAAAGTATAATATGATAGCAAAATCAATATACTTGTGTACTCTTTGGACTATCTTTTCATAATTATGTATTGTCTATTAGTTCTTATAATGAAGATCTAAAATATGGCAGAATGCTTTCCTCCAATTAATTTCTCAATCTTTCATTCCCATTTATTTCCTTAACTTCTCTTCTATCCTTTAGCCAGGATTCTTCTAATTGAACACTATTTACAAGAGAAATTAGGGTTGTTTCCATTTGTTTGTCAGTCACTGTTCAGCGGGAGACAGACATTTTATGGAATCCCTCTATCTTATTTACAGCTCTTCTACATACTACACAAGAAATAATTCAATCTGGTGCTGGTGGCTCACATCTATAAATCCTAGCTGGAGAGCTGAGATCTGAGATTGTAGTTCCAAAGCAGCCCAAACAAAAACAGTCTTTGAAACACTTATCTCTACCGAACTAGCAAAATGTGGAAGCAGATGTGTGACTCAAGTGGTAGAGTGCCAGCCTTGAGAAAATGAGCCAGGCAAGAACTCAAAGCTCTGAGCTCAAGCCACAGCACTGGCACAAAATGAGAAGAGAAGGGAAGGGGAGGGGAGGAAGAGGAAAGGGGAGGGGGATGGAAATAAGAGGGAGGGGGCAGGAAAGGTATTTGTAGGCCCTCAAGCTCACATATGTCTAGGCCCTCAAACTCACAATCATGAGATTTTCCAAGAGATTATGTATGTTTTGTGAGTGACGAAGTCATTGTTGTCGCTTATAATAACAATAAAACTATAGTACACAAGACCAGAAAAACTGATAGAAAAGGAATAAAATCCATAAGCTCACCAAACTCTCACCACCCTTGTTACCACGTTGGTTAGAATTTAAAGCTATAGTTTTCTTTGATTTATTTCTTGTAGTAGATATGCCCTGTTTATTAAGTCTCTCTGTTCTGAAGGTCATTTCAGCAGCTATGAGTACCATGGCAACTGATATCAGGCTCAGCCCTCTAGGCTGCCATTGAATATTTTCTGGGACTCATTTGTTCACCTGTAATGAAAGAACATCCATTATCCCCCTCCTGTGCTCATTTGAAATTCTCAGCATTCTCATGTATTGGGTATACCAAATCCTATCAGCTCTTTCTTCCTGTAACCCTATCAGAGTTTACCACCCTTCGTTCCAGCCATTATTAAAATAATCCCTGATCTTCAATACTTTCTCTGGGTAATTCAAGATGCCATTGGGGATCCATTTCAGTGTTTGTGTCACTGGTACACACAAGTCCTGTAATTCTCTCACTCGGTAACAGCACATAGCATGCAATTTATCCTGCAGGCAGGTGATGCTAATGATGCTTCTATGTGACATTCACTTGTTTCTTGTGCTTCCTACCTGGTTTGAATTAAAAGAAGAGTTAGAGGCCATGTCTCTTTAGAGGATCAAATCTGCCAAGGTCTCAAGTGAGGAATGGAGAGTCACTAAGATCACTACTGTACACAAAATTCTCAGTTTCCTAAAGCTTTAATAACAGTACCTGGCTGTACCATCCAGAAGGTCACAAAACCTTTCATTTCTGATCTTATGTTGTATCAAATAGCTGTTCCCTCTCTCTCCACGTAGTACTTGTATTCAATACTGGTTGAAGCCGACCCTTGTTTTCAACTTTTTCAAAGGTGTATTGAATTTCTATCTACTTTTGAAAGGGCTGAATGCTCCTCCTTTCACTCTGCTATATCATTAGCAAATGTCACAGGCATCCTTTCTACTCTAGTATGCTATTGATGCATGGAATCCACATCTACCTGTGTTTCTCCTCTATCTTGATCTGACTACATTCACCCAACTCTGTCAAACCTTGCTTCCTATCTGCTCCCATGTCAGACTGAAGCATCAGGCTTGTAATTTTCCACTGTTGCCCTCAGCTGGAATGTGGTATTTATACCTTCTTTAATTCTCCCTTTTTCCCTCTCTGGGAAATGCATCCAGTCTTTTCAAATCCAGCTTTGACTTTCAGGGTGTTATGGCTGAGAGACCTTACTGCCTGGATGGATATACTTCAAGCCAGCCTTAAGGCCTTGTGGAGGATGAGACATTTTGGACTATTTATAGTTTCCTTTAAGAAGCACATAAACCAGGCCATGTTCAGTTCTGAAACAAGCAAAAGTCAAATAGGCATTTGGGAGTGTTGATAGACCTCCGGTGACACATACTTGCTAGTGCTTACTTCTTGGTAAACTGGGTAGCAGAGTGATCTGCTAGTGGTCCTAATGACGGTAGATATTCATGGTGAGTTTTGTTCTATTCCATCATGGGACCGACAGGACCACCAGGAATGAGATGCTAGAATCTGACCCATCTGCCAGTACTGAAGCCCTACTTGTGTAATATCTCTGCTTGATGACACAAGGAAGGAAATTGGCTGACAGTGGAATGTAGAAGCAGATGTCCTATGGTGATTGTGAACACAGTGGTCAAAAGAAATGCTTCAAAGTCACATTTGAAAACACTGCCGACAGTCTGTGGAATTCTGGGAAACAGCTGTAGCTGATAGATAAAAACCATCTGGCTTCTAGCAGTTAGAAGACTTTATATTTTGTTTGGAAAAACTTGAGGGTTCTTCACATATTCCATTATGTTTAGAATTGTGTCTTCGGAGTCAAATGCACACCCCACGTATATGTTATATATATGACATATGTTGTATGTGAATGTACTGTCTGATATGCTGTGTAGAAACTGTCCTGCACAGAAGAGGGGTGATGAGTGGTGATCAAATTCCTTTGTTGCAATCACACTTTAAATTTATCCTCAATCTGCATGATAGTTAATTGCTTGGGTAAGAGCTTTTTCCTTAATGACAGCTTGCAGACTATCAACACATCTTTACTTTATATGACTAGTTAGTTAAAGTTACAAACCTGTGGCAATTCACAGTTTTGTATACTAAGATGCTCCCAGTGGATGAGGCTTTAACTTTGATATTGTAACTTGAGCACAGAGAGTAACAATTGCTGGAAATAATTCTCCAGATTGTTTTCACTATCCCATAGATAGAAGCCAAGACGAATTTGTTCATTCACTTGTTTACAGGAATGGTTCTTGAGACCCATTTCTCTTCCAAGTACTGTTCTAGGCACTAGTAGATATAATAGTGAGGAAAAAGTCCTTGGTTTCTTGGTTGGTTCATTATGGGGAAGAATAAAGATCAATGCATCGATGAATGACATAAATGTGTTACATGCATATAAAGGCAAAGGAGAAAAAAACACAGGGAAAAGGGAGCCAAGGATGGTTAGAGGCACTGCTTTACATTCAGAGATAGTAAGGGAATGACATGTAAAGAAGAGCCAAGGAGAGAAACAGTGCAAAGGCTGTGGGGGTAAAACGCACCCACATATTTCAGTGATGGAGAAGGCGTGCGGAACATGGAAAGAAGTCTACATGATGAGCCAATGAGTGAGCATGGTCATGAGAACAGATCATACACTTACATAATACTATACCTAACCCTTATATATAGTTATATATAACTATATATAACCCATATATGTATATGGGTTATATAGATGGCAAGCAATGTACTTTTAAACAAGTTATTCATGAAAGCTCTTGGCCCCAACACTCTGTTAATAATCACCTTCCTAATTTCATCATAAAAATAAGAAGGGTTGCGGAGCGCGGTGGCTCACACCTGTAATCCTAGCGACTCAGGGTGGCTGAGATCTGAGGATCAAGGTCCAAAGCCAGCCCTGGCACAAAAGAACCTGAGACTCTTATCTCTGATCAACCTCTAGAAAATGGGAAGTGGGGCTTGGCTCCAGGATAGGGTGGTAGCCTTGAGCTGAAGGTGCCCAGGCCAAGTTCAAGCCCCCTGCAGAATGTTAAGTGCAGTGACAGGTGTTTGTTTCAGCTTCTCTGTGCTATGAGCAGTATCAGCAAAGGCAATGACTTTGTGGGGTTTCTGTTGTTGAGGAACTCAACAAATCTCCCCATACTGGCTTAGAAAGTGAATGGGAGAAAAAACAATTGGTGGTCTGAATCAGCATTCATTAGACAGTTTATTGGAGAACTGAGTATTTTTCAAGTTGTTTTCCCATCTTTGGGTGAGGAGCTGTTATATAAGTAGCATTACAGTGGTGACTTTAAGTGTGCCTTATTTACTTTTGCATATATTTTCATCTATAACACTTAATAATCTAGTTTTGTATTTATTTCTGCCTTAGCCTCTGGAAAAGCCAACTTGCTTAGACCATCTACTAACTGTAGGTGGCTGATCCTGAGACAGCAAAGGAAGAGATGAGGTGAATGGCCTCAGGTAACACAAAAGGGACCTGAATGTTGTGCTCCATCCCTCATCTCTTAGGGTCAGAGCCATTCTCAGCATCATTGTTGGCAACAACAGTGGTTACCACAGTATCACCCATCCATGTGTTGTCCTTGCACTGACTCATACCCTATCTGCCCCCTTCCTGTGTCCTTAAATGACATGAGGAAAGAAACATAACTAATTTTAAGAAGATCACTCCTGGATATAGATTAGCTGATGAGGTCTTACTGGAAGAGAGAACACCAGTGGGGAGAGAGCGATTATCTGAGGCTGGAAGAATGAGGATGATTAGAGGACAGATAAGAAGCCAAGTTACAAGAAGCTTCAGCAAGATTCAGGAATCTGGAGCAGAAATCCATTGGAAATGTCCAAGCTTATTGGGTTTAAATGTCTGTGATAAAGAGATAATTTTCATCATGCTCTAGCCCCTTGGGCCATCATGACCCACAGGTCTTTGGTCCATGAATCCATCCATGCATCCATGCATCCATGTATCCATCCATCCATCCATCCATCCATCCATCCATCCATCCAACCAATCATCCAACCAACTATCCATCCTTTTGCCAGTCAATCATTTGATGCCTTGGTCCGGTTTCCTTGATCCCATGTTCTCATCAGTATGGCCAGAATGGGCTACCTCTGCATGAGCTGCTATTATAAAGTACCAAGATTTACCAAGATTGGATGGCCTTACCCACAAACATAGATTTCTCAGTGTTCTGGATGCTGGGGAAGTCCAAATTACAATGTGCTGCCATTCAGTTTCTGGTAACAGCCCTTCCCAGGCTTGCAGACAGCTAGCTTCTTGCAGTACTCTCATATGGCCAAACTGTTTCCCCCGAATGTGAGAGAAAAAAAAGACTCTCCTGATCTTCTTATCAGTGCACCTGCCTTTTTATATGGGTCCCATTTCATCTAAAGTTAATTACTTCCTAAAGGCTCCACATTCTGGTGCCATTACACTGGACTAGAGAGTCAATATAGGAATTTTTGCAGTGATATAAATGTTTAATCCTTAGCAACCATATATCAGGGGCAAATAACTGGATCTCTTTCTTAGCTGACTTTCTCAATAACTTTGGTTAAAAAATAGTATCTCCTTTCTTATTTGCTGTATAGACTGGCCCAAGCAATTTCACTAAAGGACTCAGTGTATGAGAAGATGCTTTATTAACCGGTAGTGCCATTTTGCTTAAGATGTATCATTAATAAATAAATTTGTATTGTCAACATTCTATGTGGCAATGTCCCTAAACTAGTGGTATTCACACCTGCCATTCATATTATCCAAAGTCAAAGCCATTTTCCAATTTATTTATCTGGGAAACACTAGCCATGACCTTGCTCAACAAAGTTTTCCATTTAGTGCTCTCAGGACCTCTCATTTTATTAAACTTAAGCCTCTTTCTGCCAGGACATGGATAAAGGTGCTGATATAAATCTAGAGGAGATTAATTTGTTTGAGCATACATTAAAAAATCTTCTCTTTTCTACTGAACTCAGTATTACCAGAAGTGTCCAAATTCCAGAGGAATGACCCTCGGGCTTATTAATAACTAAAGCCTATTTTCATATTCCTTGCATTTTCCATGCCCCATGGAGAGTCCACGTGGTATTTGCAGAAGGAAATCTGCACAGCTGCCTGCCTATTTCCAAATCCCTGCTGATTTCAACCAATTTTATTTTTAAAGGAAGCATGAAGCTTGATTTTTGCATGTGTTGTATGAGCTTAGAGAATAAAATCCAAAAACTTCCCGAAGGCCACCTTCTATCAATGGTGAAAACCCTGAAAGTTTATTTACATTAATTTTAGGAAAATAAAGGGCTAATTTAAGTACAAAGGTCTTTCAACTGAACCTTATTGGATAAATGGTTATACCCATACCAAAGAAAAACCCATTCACTTATTCTCATAGAAAAAGAAACTTGAAAAGTAATCTGATTTTTTTTAAAGTTATCCCAAATCATAGACCATCAGGGTTAATAAGACCTATATATGAGTAAATCTAGGACATTAGACCTCTGGAGAATTTTGAGGGCAACCAATCCTTTTCCTCGGGAAGAAACTTATTTCTGAAAAAGTCTATTGTTTTCTGAAGGTCCTACAATTCTTTTTTAAAAAATTGTATTTTATTGTCAGGATAATGTGTAGAGGGATTACTGTTACATTCATCAGGTAATAACGTTCTTAAATGTCAGCATGAGAATCAGATGCTCTCTTCTGCACATGTGAATCCACTATCTTTCCCTCTATCTTTGCTTTCCTCTTCTTTCTGCTTTCATTCCATTTTTTTTGACTAATGGCTCACTTCTCCCAAAACCACACTCCATTGAGTAAGTTTAGCATCTCTAAGGAAAACCAGACTTGTCATTTATTTAGTAGTTTAGCTGAGATTTCAAAAGATGATGGAATAGAAACAGAACACCATGAGGAATTTTAACAGCAAATTGTAAAGGAAAATAGGCAGCTCAGTTAGCTGGAGAATTTCTGTTCTGTGAGAGAATCAGGCCGAAGAATAAACAGGTGCAGAGATCAATGGAGACTCTCTCCACCATTCATTCTGCAAGAATTTGCTGAATGCAAAGCAGTCCTGGCACTGCTACATACATGAATGGCGGAGTGTGCTAGTGTGTGTGTGTGTGTCTGTGTGTGTGTGTGTAATAAAAGCCCTCAAGGAGCTTACTGTCTAGGAGAGGAGATAGAGAAAACAAGATAAATAAGTAAATGTAGAGCATCCTAGACATAATTCAGTGCTTAAAGGAAGAAAGGAAGGGGAGTAGAATGTTTTATAGTCTCTCTCTCTCTCTCTCTCTCTCTCTCTCTCTCTCTCTCTCTCTCTCTCTCTCTCTCTCTCTCTCTCTCTCTTCTCTCTCTCTCTCTCTCTCTCTCTCAATCTCTGTGTGTGTGTGTGTGTGTGTGTGTGTGTGTGTGTGTGTGTGTGTTGTGAAGGTTTAGACAGGATGAGTAGGACAAAACTCATTAAAACACTATTCGAATAAAAGTCAAAGAAGCTGGGTGCCATGGCTCACACCTGTAATCCTAGCTACTCAGGAGGCTGAGATCTGGGGATCAAGGTTCAAAGCCAGCCTGGTCACAAAAGGACCTGAGACTCTTATCTCCAATTAACCTCTAGAAAATAGGAAGCAGGGCTTTGCTCAAGGGTAGGATGGTAGCTTTGAGCTGAAGAGCTCAGGGACAGCTCCCAGGTCGAGTTCAAGGCAATGACCCACAAAGAAAAATAATAGTCAAAGAGAACTGGGTACAATTAAGTTTATTAAGACTACTTTCCTATTTCTAAGTGTTATACAGCCTGATGATTGGGGGGGAAGGGAGGGAAAGGGGACAAAAGCATGAGAAGGGGTATCAATGTGAGATACTACTTGTCAAATGTAACTGTAATCCCTCTATACATTACCCTGACAATAAATTAAAATAAAATAAAATTCAGAACTACTAATTAGTGAAGTAAAAATGCCCAAATATAGGGCCAGGAGTGTGGCCTAGTGGTAGAGTGCTCGCCTGGCATGCACAATGCCTTGGGTTGGATTCCTTGGTAACACTTACACAGAAAAAGTTAGAAGTGATGCTGTGGCTCAAGTAATACAGTGCTAGCCTTGAGAAAACTCAAGGACAGTGCTTATGCCCTGAGTTCAAGTCCCAGTGCTCACCAAAAAATGCCCAAATTGGCAGATCAATGGAGGTTAATCATTTATTCCAGAAGCATCACCTTTCTCGGCTCTTTGAATAGATTCCTTCCTCATACATGTCATGCACGCTCACACA
Source organism: Megascapheus bottae (assembly GCF_031878675.1). Classification (NCBI taxonomy): domain Eukaryota; kingdom Metazoa; phylum Chordata; class Mammalia; order Rodentia; family Geomyidae; genus Megascapheus; species Megascapheus bottae. The sequence goes on along the minus strand of NC_143517.1, from coordinate 7,322,237 downwards.
TGATGAAGGCTCCTTCTAGAGCATGCTTGAAGGTAGACTTTGGGGGCCCTGAAAACAAACCCCAACATTGCCCATCTCTAGTAGCTATCACTGTGGCTAGTTTTCATTTATGCTCTTTAACTTAGCAACTCAACCATGACAGAGTAGGAAAACTAAACTAATTAATGTAACATTAGCTCCTGCTACAGTTGCCATTCAGTCTTATGAAATGCCAGACACAATGTCAATCCTTTACACGTATCATCTTGTTGAATTGTCACAATGGCACGATGAATGTTCAACATCATTTCACAGAAATGGAAGCCTTAAATAAGAACGATAATAAGATGCTTTCTGAACCTAGAAATCATGAGATGCTTAGGTTCACTGCTGGACTGCACTTCCACAAACACAATCTTTCTGGGAATGTAGACTTCAGACAGTCTGAGTTCAGAAGATACTTAATGGCATCAACTTCACTTATTTCCATGTCACATACTGCACTGTAGAACATGTAGGTTACAGATTCTCCATGACAGTCTTGTTAGTAGACAGGAAACTAAATGTTTTCCAGAGGCCAGTGAGTTCCTGTAACTAAAGGACTATATAGCAGAGGTAGGGGAGTGGGAGGGCATTTTCCAAGAAGGTTTGCTCTTCAGTACTGTAAGAAACAAAACAAAATAATAAGGCAAAACAAAATAGTGAATAACTTAACCAGCTGCCTGAGGGAAAAAAAATCCCTTACATTGTCACACGTGTAACTCACACCAAAGAATACTTGTGCCCAGGTATGCAGTCACTGCCGCATTTGGCCAGTGCTTCTGACATTTTCTCCATACTCTAGAAAATGAAGGTAAATACAGAACAGAAATGTTGTAATGTCTTTAACCTTACATGCCAAGCCCAGAGTTTTAACTGTTAAAAGAGTGCATCCATTTAGAATTTACCTTAACGCAAGTACTACAGCAAGGGAAATGCCAATGTAAAGTTCTCCCATATGCTAATATGGAGAAGACTTAGGAGAGGGGAGAGGAAAGGTGAGAAGAAAGAACAGTAAGGGTAAGTAGGCAAGACAAGAGAGCCTTCCTTGTTTCCCAGGTCTTTGCACTTCACTTATGAGAGCTCCCTAGTAAGCTTTTCAAATGGAACCTGAAACCACCTAGTTCTACAGGTAAAGCAATTCCTGTTTGCAGGTGTGTAGGCGAAAGCTCACTGTGCTTTCACACAAAGATCTCACCAATGACCCTAGGGTCTTTTCCAACAGATCCAGGTACAACCATACCCCACACTGAGGGTGAGGGTGATAATTAGTATACACAAACATCCCTGTGTAAACTCTGTTAGAGATGCTATTTGTATGTTTTCTTAGGCAATCTCAGGAGAAATTTCGCTCCATGTCTCACAAATAATACCAAAGAGACCTAGCTGTAAGGGGAGTTCCTGATAGGTAGAAATTAGAGTGGAATCTATTGTAAGCAGATCTCATTGTATACACCAAGAGTGACCCCACCAAAACCTGCTCCAGGAAACCCATGCACAGGACTAGAAAGAATACCAGTCTTGGTGGAATATTTAACCCCAGACATACAAGATTTTCCATGTATGCAAGAAAGCAAACATCTGAGCTTCTGCCCTCAATGTACATCCATCTTCCATTTATAAGCTGGATGTTCAGTCTTATTGAGATAAAGGCTTTTAATCACTGCCTGGCCAAAAGAAGCAGTCTTAAACAGGTCATATAACCCCACTCCATGGTAGCTTCATATGCATTTTTCAGCCCACCTATTCCATGAACTCCGGAGTTGAGTTAATAGGAAACAATAGGGACATGAAAATAACTCTAGAAGTCTATTGTATAGGCATACAAGCACAGATGTGTAACAACAATCACCAGTTAGGTATTAAATAAATAAATGGTAGAACATGTCTAAAGAACAATGATTTTCTATAAGGGATAGTTTCTTATTATCAGACACTGGTTCATGTTTTGCACATGTTTTGTCATTGCACCTATAGCAACACTGAGAGATAGATGATGGTGTTATCTTAACTTATGGTTTCACTTCTTATACCGAGACTCAGCTAGTAAGTGACTAGCTCAGGATCGCCATCTCAGGACCCAGTGCTTGGATCTGAACCAGGCATATCTAGTCTAGAGTATGCAGACAGAACTATTTAGCTGTCATGCTCCATCTCAGCTGCTTCCATTGAGTGCCTCTGGAGTCAGGATGAGGAAGACTATCTCAGAAGAGAGAATAGGATGTGTGTTTGAAGAAAGCCTAGCTGACATGAAATACATTTTAAATGACAGAGAGATTCAGAGAAAACACTGGAATGTGAGAAGGTGGCTAATGCAGGCATTCTAGTCTTGGTGAAAACCTGGTCTTAGCCAAAGCAATCAGGCAATAAACAAAGAAACAAATAGCTTCTAAATTGGAAAAGAGGAAGTCAACTGTCACTGTTTGCAAGCAACCTGTTCTTATATATAGGAAACCCCAGAATCCATCAAACAACTCTAAGAACAATTATGCAAATTCAGTAAAGCTGAAAATTACAACTAAGACACAAAAAAATCAGTAGTGTTTATAAACATCTGTAGTGAATAATCTAAACAAGAAAAGAATAAATCAATTCCATTTATAATAGCAATGAAAAAAATATCTAAGAATAAGTTTACCCAACGAGGTAAAAATGTCAACAACAAAAGTTAAAAATTATTGATAAATGGAGAAATAATGGATTTTCATAAATTGGAAGGATTAATACTGTTAAATGCCTATGCTTCTTAAAATAACCTACAGATCCAATGCCATTCCTATGAAAATAGATAGACCATCCTTCACAGCAATAGAGGTAACATTTTTTAAATTCATATAGAGCCACAGAAGATCCTGAGTTGACAAAATAATCTTGTGCAAATAAACAAATCTGGAGAATCACACTACCAATGCCAAAATATTCTTTAAGGATAGAGTAAATCAGATTATCATATGAACACACACATATACATATACACACTTCTATATGTTGGGAAAAGGGAAACTCTACCATAAATAAAGCTGCAAAGGTGAATATGCACATGAAGGAGAATGAAACTAGACTTTGGTCTCTTGTCATATACAACACTCAGTTCAAAATGTATTACAGATATAAATAAAAGACACATTTTGAGATAGTGATTGAGGTAAAGAGTTTCTGGATAAAGCCACTCCCAAATTGCTTCCCACCAATAGGTTTCTTATTCATTTCTCTCTTTTCCCTTCCTGCTTTGATTTTTATGTCTATCCTTTCTCTTCAGAAATACATTTTATGTAGTAATCTTAGTTACTTATTTCAGTAACTATTCTGATTATCTATTATATTTTTCTAAGTTTGTGAATTAAATTAGATTGTTCCTCAAATTTGTTTTTCTTTCTTTTCTTCTTTTTGCTTTTTGCCAGTCCTGGGGCTTGAACTTAGGGTCTGGGCACTGTTTTTGAGCTTTCTCAACCAGTGCTCTATCACTTGAGCCACAGCACCACTTATGACATTTTCTGTGTATGCAGTACCAAGGAATTGAACCCAGGGCTTCATGCATGCTAGGCAAACACTCTACCACTAGACCATACTCCCAGCCCTTTCATTTTTCTTTTGCTAAGGCAAGATCTAACTATGTACCCTAATCTAGTTTTGAACTCAGCAATTCTCCTTCCTCAGCCTCCAGGATTCTAGACTTACAGGCCAATGTCATCCTGCCCAAATTGAATCTTCTAATACTTAAGAAAGCCCTAGAAACTTAAAGAGGTTGAATATAGGTTTTTGGTGTCTTCCTGTTGGATTACCTTCATCCTTATGTTATGATAGCTATGTATTATAGCTGCTTAATTCTTCACCACAGCCTAACAACCAATGTGACAGTAGGAAGTGGGGTCTTTGAGAAGTAGTTGAGTCATCAATTATTCTAGTCTTATATAAGGATTTAGTACAATTATGTAAGAGGTTGAAGGAAATTGCTTTGTTCCTTATGTAATGTTACAATACAGCAACAATGAGCCATCCATAAGGAATGAGCCTAACCAGACATCAAATTTCCCAGAGCTTTTCTTGACCATAAACTTCCCTGCCTCCAAAAGAATAAGCACTGGATTACTGCTATGTGCAAATTACTAAATCTAAAATATTTTGTTATAACAGCTGAATGAACCAAGATATCTTGTCAATCAAGTAATGGTCTATATCACAGAACCATCTCTAGCTGCCAATATCTATTCTCTCTAGTCTTAATCTTTCCTCTCAGCTTTTAGCTGAGGTAGTATTTCCTGCCTTTGGTATACTATAGACTTCTCAGACTTGCCTTACCATTACTATCTAGAAAACACAACACTCTCTTCAGCATTCTCTCTCTTTCATTGGTAATACCACCTTATATCTAATTATGGAAACTAAAAGCCTCAAGTTGTCCTTTATCAATCCAACTCCAACATCTCATCAATCACAAATTTTTGCTGATATTATTTCCTAAATGCTTCTAACATTGCTGTCTTCTCTTTATCAAAATCTCCTTAGCTCTGCTTTGTTGTGCCCAGGGATAAATTCAAGTAAAACCAGGCTGTAACTTGTTTTCTGGAATCCAGTCCTGTCTTCTTAAAGCCATTATTCACAGAGAAACTAGGGGCATTTGTACAGAACACAATCTGGCAAGGTCACTCCTGTCCTTAAGATATTTTTTTCAGGGCACCATCTAGCTACAGAATAGAATGCAAACTCATTAGTAACATCTGTTAAGATTCAGGTTTTCAACCCCAATTTTATTTCCTGTTATTTTTGTCCTTTATCCTCTAGCAACATATGTCTCTGTAAAGCCTACTGATTTTCCTAAACATTATTTTTTCTGGAATACCTTCACCCTGGTCTCTTCCACAATCCCCCCCCACCAACTTTGCTGATAAAAGCATTTTAGGCTATGCTTGGATACAGCCCCTCCAAGGGACCAAATTCTTCTCCTATTCACCTGTTGAATGCGCGCACACTAATTTCTCTTCACGGGAATGATGTACATGTGCCTCACATTCTTCTAGAACTCCCTGCAGTCTGAAAACACATCTGTTGTGCATTTTCTATCACCAGCATCCAGAACTGCACCTTGCACACAATAGAAATTTATTTATATCTCTCCAGTTCCATCTGAAGGCTATTTTTTCTATCTTACCTCTATAACTCATGATTTCACAAACTTAAAAATAGAATCTCTCATTAATTTCTGAAGCATGGATAGCTCATATTCATATATAATCTTTGGTATGCGGCCGATTCTATTTCATTATATGCTTTGTGCATGTATAATAAGGATGATTATTTAACCTTGCTCAGCCCATAGTGATCTCATTTTTCATACTTGAAGCACCACACTATGTGTTGAGAATCCAAAAGCCAATGTTCTAGCTTCCCCTCTCAGGAAACTTAGAATAAAATCATTATATGAATTTGACAATTAAGCAAAAAGATTATTATTATTATTATCAGACTATATGCTAGCAATATGGGCAACTGATAATGGCATCTAATAAATAATTTGTTATTTTTTGTTTGATTTGCTAACATTCAAGAGGTGGGGCCTTTGGGAAGTGTTATTTTTAATGCTACATTCTTTGAATGTTCATTATTCACCAGGCAGCCTTATAAGGAACTTTATATGTCCTCCCTTCAGTTCTCCCTATAAGCTCTCAGAAGCAAATAACTTAGGTACTTTATGGAAAGTTTTCAGTTCTGCACAATGATTAACACCCACTACTATTATCGGTTTTAGCTCAAGATTTTTTTTTTCCGGAGCTGAGAACCAAACTCAGGACCTTGCACGTATGAGGCAAATGCTCTTCCACCAAACTAAATCTCCACCCCCTTGGTTTTAGCTCCAATTCTGCATGTTGAGTGTCACAATGTGAGTTCTCTCATGATATATAGAAGCTTCAGTGGCTTTCATGGATGATATTGGCTACAATAGAAATTATTTCATTACTTCAGAAATATAATTTGCTATTAGATCAAGTACTTAAATTTTGTAGCTCCTGGGAAGAAATATTGAGAGGAGCCTTTCATAGCCAGGAAATTGGTAACAAGTAAATAAGGAACTAAAATGGGTAGAAAATCATGTGTACTTGAGCTCCATTCCCTGGGCCCCGGGGCATAGCATGCTGGGAGCTGAAGGATGGCAATCACATGACTTGGAGCTTTTGGAGACAATATAGCAGGGACAACCTGATCCCCTGTCCAACATCATTTTCACATGAGATTAGACGTCTACAGGCAATCATGACATTCTGTGACAAAACAGTAAAAAGGGAATTCATAGATGTCTTTACCTGGGGAAATAAAAGTTTGTGTTTCCCCCTGTTATTTCCTTAAATTTTAGTTTATGGTTGGGGTGATGTATAGAGGGGTTACAGTTACATTCATCAGGTAGTGGGTACATTACTTCTTGCTCCTGTTATTTTTTTGGCAGATCTGGGACTTAAACCCAGGGCCTGAACACTGTCCTTGGGCTTTATATCAAGGCTAGAGCTCTACCATTTGAGCCAGAGCAATAATTCTGGCTTTTTTTTTTGTCAGTTGTTAAGAACTCTGGGCCTGGGCACTTTCCTTGAACTCTTCAGCTCAAGACTAACTCCTTACTCTGCTCCTGTCATTATTTATTTATTTATTTTTGCCAGACCCAGTGCTCAGCGACTGAGCACTGCCCTTGGGCTTTCTCAAGGATAGAGCTCAACCACTTGAGTCACAGTGCCACTTCCAGCTTTTCTATCTGTGTGGTACTAAACATGGGTCTTTGTGCATGCTAGGCAAGCACTCTACAACTAGGCCAAACTCCCGGTCCCTCTCCTGTTATTTTTAAGCTGTGACAAGTTCAGGTCATAACAATTAAATATAACAGCTGACCAATGATAACAGAACCACATACATTCATGGTTTGACAGGGATAAGCAATTCTATTGTGTTGCGCATTTGTTCCAGTCTAGCCTCCCAAGTATTGCAGAAGTGAAGAACCAGCCTTCATATCTGGAATGGAACTGAGGGGCTGTAAGGACAGAAAGAGCTTAGAAAGTTTATCACTCCATCCATAGTCATATTCTTCTGCCTTGGTACTGAAAATTATAATCTATATTTAATCTGTATACATTTAACAACCCCAGGACCTGATCTCACTGGTTGCACAAAACGATAAGACCAAGCAAGAATGATATAGATGAGACAAGATATACAAGTAAACACTAGATAAGCTTTAAGAGATCCCCTTAAAACCTGCAATAGTACAAAGACAATAGCCTTCCTCCCCTCCTGGGCTTTCATCTTTTCAGAGCAAAATGTGACTTCCTTCCTGAACTAAAGACATCATCAATCGTGAAGAGAAGATTCTTGAAACAAAGTGTAATATATGGAATACTGGAAAATAGATGTTACAGGACAAGGCTAGCCAATCTTTTAAAAAAGTAATGGTTCATCTGAAAAGTTTTGGGAGAGAATATTATTCTGAGGGATTTTTAAGCACAAGAAGACAAATAATTCAGTAGAAATTATAAGTGAAAATTACCTAGAAGTGTATTTTTCCTACCATCAACTTGATAAGTGGAATTCAACCTATCATTTTTATAAAAGAAAAGCATATGAGGGGACAACATTGATTTGCATTTGGCTACTGTGTTGCACAGAATTTTCGTGATTTTTTTTTTATTGCCACGGAGCTGAGGAAGGAAGAGAATATAGGAAGGAAATACATAGTAGCTAAAATCAGATCATTCCAATATTCCATGTTCTACAAATAGATTCAGTTTCTGCACCCAGAACAAAGTAGTGAAAGTCAAATAAATTCATTGGATTTGTGTTTTTACTTCTTGTGTGTTTTTCCACTGTCCTTTGTTCACTTGGAAGGAACTGTAATGGTTCTGATCTTAGGAAACTTAGGGGCCAGGATGGCATCTACCCTCTTTCAACCTCCACTTAAATAGGGCATAAGGCAGGGCAGGCTAGAGGTCCTGAGCTCCAGAAATAGCTGTATACATTTCACTTCTTCTTGCTCTTGCTGCTTTTGATCCACATTCCCTCTCTACCATTTTATCTACTGTAGATCCTCTTGCTGGACACACAACAAATGAGTTCTATGTAAGCTGCTTTGCTTTCTCATTACCACAGAGGCTGAGAGCAACAAATCAAGAATTTAAAACCAACATCCTTCCTGCCTTAAACAACATATGCTTACACCTCTCTATGACTCCTGAGGCAGCTCCATCTTGAGAATAACTGAGTTTTGACCAGATAAAACCTGGGAAGTTTCTGCATTGGAATTTGGACTAGTGAATGTTCCAGAAACCCAGATGATCATTTACAGTGTTTCCTGATATTCTGTCTGTGGAAAATTGGTTCATGTCATCTGACATGCTTACAGTCCTTCTCTCAGCCAGCGACTCAGCTCCTCAGCTGCATTGTTATGCCTGCTTGGTTCCAATCAAAATACAATCAGAAAATAAAAACAGTCCCTGCCTGTTAGTTTTCATATCTGTGATCCTTGTTTGAGAAATTACATGAAAATAAAAGGCAAGCTGAGTAAACACTTTCATATCTGCACTTTTTATTTCTACTAATGTTTCAGCAGACATTCCAACTTTGTGTAATAACCTCATTGAAATGAAGATACCAGGGAAATTTTTCTCTTCTTATGCTCAATGTGCAGTGGGTGCAGTGCTCATAATAATTAAGGGTCATCTTTCCCGTTTGTGTGTGTGTGTGTGTGTGTGTGTGTGTGTGTGTGTGTGTGTGTGTGTGTATTTACAAATGAACATGATTTAAATATGTTAGCAGAGGAATGACATTTTTACAAAGTTTTATCCATTCAAATCCAAACCTGAATTTTCCTTCTAGGAGGAAAATGATACTTGTACCAAAATACAAAGGCTCTGGTACTCAAGCGATTGTCAGTTGGTATAACATGCTGTGAAAGAATAATTATCTTGGCCAATAATGGTAAATCTAACAAGTGCATAATATAAAAACTCACCAGACATCAAAGCAGGGCAGGCCTGAGGAAATAGCTAATACATTTATTGTAGAGACTGATGAAATCTCCTAGCATGTAATTTTACTAGTAGTTCAAGTCAAACTTTGTGAAGTACCTAAAACAAAATGTGCAGGAATGACCTCTCTTTGTAAAGATGAAAAATAACTACCCCAGACCCAAAATTATTCCCCTTCAGTAAGCAGAATAAAAGAATAAAAAAAACCCTCCAATTCGAAAAATCTCCAAGGACCCAGAGGCTGCACTAACAGGAACTTCTGGACTAGTCAGCCATTGTTCACACAGGTGTCCATAAGCTCCAGGAACTAACTTGTTTTGTGTCAAAATTAGACTGCACGTATAGCATTGTATAGCATTTGTTTCCCAAACCATAAAACTATTCTCTGACAGTTGAATGGGACCCAGCCTCGTGAGAACTTCCCCTCAGTTTCCACCAGCCTGGGAAGCTCCCTAATCCCTATCTTATCTCACTCAACCACCTGATGGGTGTAAACCTCTGATTTTTGCCTTTAAAAAGACAGTGTAAACCCTGACTGTCGACTTCTCCCCCCACCTCACTGCATCACTGCTTTGGGGTGTGAGTGGACAAGTTCCCTGCCTGGCATGTAACACGCAATAAACCTTGCTTTTGCATTTCGGAACGTCTGACTCTCGGTGGTCTCTTGGTGGTCGTCCTGAGACTTGGGCATAACATCTTGTTACTGAGTTATGGACGTGGTCTTGGAACTGTGACCTGATATTCATTCAGATCTTTTAGGCCTACTGTATTAAAAGCAAATAAAAGATAACGGACTTAATTTGTGGCTTAGAGATGCAGTCTTTGTCCTAAAACATTGTGATCTCTTATTGGTCAAACTTCCAAATCACTTATAAGAAACAACTACCTGGTGTCTCTCAAAGCCAATAGGCCTACAGGACTCATTCTCTTTCAGCCTCATAACTAATTATTTTGCTCAGTGGCGCTTGTGCTGAAAGACAGTAATAGCGTCAGCAAAGGCAAAATTCCACATGAACATTGTTAGAAAGAGCCAGCTTACTCTATGTGCAATTTGGTACTCAGAACCCCATCTCTGTAGCATTCGGCTATTGATAGCTGCTGCTAACTCCATTCACTGTAACCTTTAAATGAATAGGGCAACTTTAGAGGGCTGGACAGTTTCTAAAAAGTAATAACATGACTGTAACCACCAAGGGAAAAAAAAAGAATCATGTGTCACCTATCCCTCTATGACCCCTACTCCCTCTTGCTTTCCTCTGATCCCCACTTGATCTCTAACACTGTCTCCATGTGCTGTATATGAATTTTGTGGGGCCTATAACTTCATGGATTTCTCAGAAATGAGAAGACTGTGGTACACCACCACTTTTGCCTCAAACACATAAAATGATGGGACTTACATCGTAGAAAAGAATCACTGATTGAATTATTTAAAAAGAATGAGTACATATTAACTACTGTCCTCTGATTTTAGATTAACATTTTCAAATTGATTTTGACAGATGTCACAGATTTTCTCATTTCAGATAAGATGCTAGCCAGCCAAAAATACTTCAGAGATTAGAAAGTACATTCAGCAAAAATATATATCTATTTTAAAATCTTTTGAATTTATGGCAGTTTTTAGTCATGGCCCAAGCAAGATGTTTTTAAGATGTCCTTATGGAATTAGAAACCTGTTGGTGCTCTGTGTGGCAAGTCTCTTCTGAAGACTTAAATTATATTCCAAGGTACAGAATTGAGATACACAAAACTAGAATATGAAAAGAAGTAAATAAGTAAAAGATTTGCATGATCTTCTTTCTTAGCTTTTCCTAAAGATCTCTGTATTTTTAGATGTGTGTCGTTCTTTCATGTCATTGTTGGATGAGAGATAACTTTTACTTCATGAGTGAAATTTCAGTTCCTTTATCTTCTTTGTTTCATGAATAGCTATCCTTTAGGTGTCTCCAAATGTAATACTTGTTTTATAAGAACAATAAATTTCTAATGAAGCCAAAAAAACTCTAAGATATTAGATATAAAAGAATCATAAACCTTAAAATTATATATTAGTTTAAATTCAGTTAAGGTATTAGTGGATAAACAAAGGTTCATGCAGCTTGCTAATATAAGGAGAAAGATTTTTGTGTATTTTTTCAGACAATTTCCTTGCTTCAGAGAACATAGAAAAGCATAATTAAGCAGTTTCTTGGTTACTGAAGGTTTTAGCTTCTATTCATACTTTAGAACTGCTTAAATCAAATGATGCTATTTAATAATTTGAAATTGCACATACAAATGAAAGCAGTCATTGTAGATTTCAAGTAAGAATCACAAGCACTGACATACCAATTCTATAGACACTTATTCTATCCAAAATAGAACACTAAATTTGACTGTGGCTAACCATGAACCATGAACAACTTCTCTCAATTTAATCTTCACATAGGTTTTCCTGGATATTTTTTCGTGCACTTAACTCATGTTCAGTTGATAGATTGCCAGACAGTTGGAAAATATAACTATTATTACAGGCATCTCCAAAGCTTAAGCTTGATTGGTAATTTAAAATTGCCAGTCTAAAAACCATATGAACAATATGGTATACTTGGAACAGGAATTAACTTTTGATGAAGAACAAAATCAGGCTGTTGCTATCGGATACAGAGTACATCATGAGAAATGGGGATTCAGAGATTTGGGAGGTCACATATCAACCTTGTGAGCCATTCTGACTACCCACAGAAAGGAACATGACATTCTTATATAATTTCCACTTCTACCCCATACCATAAAGACACAAAGCCCATAAGGATCTAGCAAAAAGGGAAGAGAAAAAGTCCAGGTCACTGCTGTGTCCTCAGTGACTTCTCAACTTCAAGTTTCAGTTATTCATGAATATTAATGATATTTGTGCCCATGTATTGTGTAGGGATACTCTTTTCAACTATGATATTTGAGTTGGCCATTTTCTTTTTTTTTTTGGTTGGTATTGTTGGTGTAACTAACATCTGTTCAGAACATGAGCTTCATGAAAGCAGGAGTATGATCTGTTTAAGCCTAATTTAAAAGCCATACTTAATAACCAACAAAGACTGCTGAATAAGATGAGAAAAAGATTTCTGCCAAAAGCATCCAGGAGGAATAGAATGTGAGGATTCCACCTTGCTTAGACAGCTGTAGGGTTCAGAAGTCCTGCTTTTATGTTTCCATTGAGATGAAAGAATAAAGTGGTCTGACTAAAGTAAAGCTTACAAGTCAGTGTGAGGTCACAATGCTGTAGGCCACTATGATTCTCTTCTGCTTACGTTAGTCATTGTTCCTTTACTTTAACATTGTTCCCTTACATTAGTCATTGCAGTTCTTTCATATGCATGAGTCCATCTTCTGTTGCTAAAACAAAACAGCAGAGACTGAGTACTTAAATAAAAGGTTCACTGGGCTGATCATTATGAGGTTTGAAAGGTCCAAACAACCTATCACTGGTGTCCTGGTGAAGATACAACATGTCAGAGAAGTAGAAAATACAATGATGACATACAGAAGAAACTAAGCATCTAGGGTAGCCTCATTCTATAATAGTCCATCTTTATCAAATTGTGACACTTATCTTAATCTTTGATACCAACATTTATCCCCTTATGAAGCTGGACTCTCTATGACCGAATTATACCTTCTACAAGGCTCTGTCTCCTCAACAGAGCCAAGCTTCTAGCGAACACATTTTTAATAGACAAACCACATCCAAACCATGGCAATATGTTTTGAATTAATAGATACAGGAGATAAGAGTACTGGGAAAGAAGAAAAATGAATACAGAGTTTACTTTCAGTGAGGAAATGTAATTTTGAAAATATGCTGACATATATATCTACTTGTTCAGGAACATTTAAATTATTTGCATTCAGGAAAAAAACTCAGAAGGTAAATAAGATGGACTGAATATATGAGCACTCTGAAAAGAAGAAAGGCCCTATATAAACACTTTTACAGTTTTATATATTGAGGATATGCAATAAAATATTCATCATGGAAGGGGGAAAGAGAGGAAAAGGCTGTGTTTAACGAAATTTGACTTTCAAACTTGATTAGCTTGAAGCAATCATAGGTGTGCATCAATGTCATAAACAGAAATTAAATTACAGCACAGAGTATGAATGCTCTTTGGTGAGGATTATTATTTATGCAGCATTGTATATGTGTGAAAATTTAAAATTTTGCATATACTGGGCTCCATAGAAATTATTATCAGTGTTCCAGGAAAAGGCTCTGTGTATTGGATATTCTTTCTTGGGTGGGAACATATTTCAGGTCACTTAAATTTTTAAAAATAATTAGCACTCTTTTTTTAATTTTAGTTTATTTTGTTCTGAACTGCAAATGCTTGTACAGGGGCTTTAAAACATAATGTGTCTGTCTAAGTCTCCAGTGCTAACTGTCCAGAAACCCTCTTTTCATCATTTTCACCCATGCTATCTGTTCCCCACAGACTCATTTCAGTTTCCATTACTTATATTGTATATAAAAGAAATATATTCTATCATATATACTATATATGCAAACATATATATGCATATGTGTGTATATAACATGTACATATATGCTACATGAATCTCCATGGACTAAATCTTTTGAACAATTAACAGTTTAACAAAATATCCATTGGATCTTTGATAGCAGAATCAAAAGAAAAAATAATATAAGTAGTTCCACTGTGCTTTCAAAGAGAAACTCAGGAAAGGTTTCTGACTTGTGCCTATGAAAAAGGGTACATACTATACTTGTTATTGTAAACTGAGAAACGGAACAGCTCTTTGGAATGGCAGATAATTCAAGGAAATAGGACAAGGGCATGAAGGTAACATGGGAGTCCAATTCCATATTTTGGAGTCAAGAGAATATGAGACCCATAGGTAGAAGACCCAGAAATCATTTTTTTGGCTTTCCTAGCTCTAATGAACTAATCTCTTTGAGACTCAGATACTTCCTTAGTAAAATATTAGCTTGGATGCCATGAAAGAGCCAATGTGTAACAAAATAATTTCAAAATTTGTGTAGTAAATCTATCATCTTTTAACTTCCCATTAAAAGTCCCTGAACCAATTCAAAGACAGGAAATCTAGGGAGTGGATCAAGCGGTAAAAACAGGTCACCCTCTCACACAATTCTAGAAAATATTCCAATTGAGAGCCCCTCCATCTTCCCACTCACACTTGCACTAGAACTCCAGGCTTCAATGGCAAGTGGAAAGCACATTTTCACTTTGAGAACTCCCCCAAGCCCTACCATGGCATTACCCCCATTTCCTTCTCTTAGGGTTACAAAATTAGGGGTCTGGGAGGAAGGAAAAGAAGGAGTGATACTTGAGATCATTTGCCTTGGCCTTGGTCTGTTGAGAGAAAGAATTTCATTTTCCTCAATTCCTTTTCCTGGGCTGAGGATAGCTTTCTGATCAAGACATTCGGTGAAGTTACCTTTCCTTTTGCTGTCTGCGCTTAGCCCACCCACAGATATTGGTCTCCAAGAAACCCATAGTCCATGGAAGGACGAAGAATCCTCCTGATGCTCTGGGAGTAGGCAGGTAGCCGTTCTCATTATTCTTGTCCTAGAAATGATGGAAGTCTGTCAGGAACCAGAGTCTTGGGTCTCTGCTACTGAGGTACTCAGCAGCAAACGATGCCCCTCCTGCCCAACATTGCACAGCTCTCTTTCACATTCTTACTGGTTGCTTTAATTCAGAATCACACACCAGATGTGTTGGTGTTTGGGATATAACAATGACTAGAGTAGACATGGTTCTCTAACAAAAATATATAAAAGGTAGATACCGTGAGAAGAAGGAAATGTAATAAAAGTCGAGGACCTGGTGTGTGAACATATGTGTGAATGCATGTACTGTTTAACATAGATCAGAGAAGGTCAGTTCTTGGTAGACACCCAGAGGACTGGAAAGAGTAAACAATGTGGACAGCTAGAATAAGAGTATTCTAGGTAGAGGCATTAGCTAGTATAAAGTCCTTGACCTTCCACCGTCAGGTGGACTGAGCAAACCAGGGAAGTCCTTTTAAATCATGGTAAAGCTTCTGAATTTAAGACAGGAAATTTATGGTTCTGATGGGATGCCACTGGGTGGCAGCTATTGCCAACTCCAACTCCTGGAAGAATACAAGGCAAGTCAATAATCTGACTTCAATGAGAACATTTAATTTATTGATCAAGATGCCTTGTATTTTATAAACTGCTTTGATGAATGGCAACTCCATATATATGTATATATAATAAAATATATAATACATAAACAATATAAATTGGAAAAAAAAGATTACTTCAGAAAAAAGAAAATTAAAGCTGCACAGGAAGACCGGTCTTCAACCAAGCAGTTCAGGTGAGGCAGAGAAGGATGTAAAATCAACAGCTAACTAATATTGATGAGGAGCTAGATGTGGAATTACAGGGAAAAAGAAGTCAAAGATCACATTAAAATTCTTGTACTGATTTGGGGGTCCTCCATTTCTCACTGGGATAGGGAGACTCAAGTAGCAGCTGTTTCATGGGAAAATTCAAGAAGTTGGTGAGTTTAGGGTACCTAGCAACATACAAGAAAAGATGCAATGTAAGCATCAAGAAAAGGAGAAATGGGGACAGCAAAGAAAACAGAGCCACAATCAGCGAATTCAAGACATGTAAGCACCAAAAAAGACAGCTGGGAAGCATATGGGTCCTTTTCTTATGATCCTAACTATTGTATGTGTAAAATTTGATGCAAATGACTTTTCCTTATTACATACAAAATATAACCAGAATTTCTGTGAGGGAGGAGTATAAGTAAAAATAAGAAGTATATGAAAAATAAGAACCAGAACATTCTGTATTGTATTATAGACAGTGTCTACCTAAGTGAGCATGCATGCTTCAATGTATTTACTGCTATTTTTGAGTATGCAGTGGGCACGCTGCATAATTTTACTAAAAATGTAATTCAATCATCACCCACTGTAGTGAAGGGAAGTCCTATGTCACCTTACTCTTATGACTGGACTTATACTCTGATTCTACAGTCTGGATGAGTCCTACTCCAACCTAGAGTATCACAGAAGTGCACTAAAATACATATACTGAGTAACAGGATTCTCATTACTGCTGAAGGGAATGCAAAATAGTTTGGGCACTTCGGAAGGCAGTTTGGCAATTTCTTGCAAAGCTAGACACACTCTTACCAAACAACTCAGCAATCAAGCTCTTTGATATTTAACCAAATGAGCTGGAAAATAACATCTGCATAAAAACCTGCCCACAGTTATAGGGACTTTATTCACAACTGGCCAAACACAGAAGCACTGATGAAAAGACATGGAAAAAGGTTAGATGCATATTGCTGGTTGGATTGAAACAAACCTGGAAAAGCTACAGATTGCACAATTTCAACAATACAACATTCTGGGAAGGCAAATGTATGGACACTTACAGTATCCATATGTGGTTGTTAAGGTTTGTGGGGGAGCAATGAGTAAGTGGAGTTCAGGGGCTCTTTTAGTGGCCACATACTCCATATGTTGCTGCAATGGTTGACACATGTGATATATATATATATATGCATAAGCTATAGGACACATGTTACTAAGTGACTCCTAATCTAAACTATGAATTCTGGGTAATTATGCTGTGTCCATAGGTTTATCAGTGGAGTGGCAATGAATTTATTACTATGGTGGGAGATGTTAATAATAAGGACAATTCTGCTGGTAATAATGGGAAATTGAATTTTTGCTAAAAGTTTTAACAATTAAATCTAGTGGTAAAATGATAATATAAAAGGTACATATGGTTTCTTGAGTTGTTTTTCATTGAGACATTAAATAGTGTTAATATAGCTATCCATGCAGTCGCAGAGCTGGAACAGGTTACCTGCATCAATTACTTTTCACATCATTGTGATAAAATATCTGACATTAAAAAAAAAAACCTAAGGGAGAAGGGATTCATTTGGCCTCTGTGTTTCAGAGATTTGGTCCATAGGACTCAGCTTTATTCATCTTGGGTTAGTGGAGAGGAAGAATATCTTACCTGATGGTAGCTGGGATGTAGAGGGGAAAAGAGACCAAGGGCTGGAGGTATCTTTCAAAGTCATGTCCCAATGACATGCGTCCTCTAGCTAGGCTCAACTTTCTAAACTTTCCAGAATATTTCAAAATAGTGCAACCAGCCGAGGGCACAGGCTTTATTTAACACATGCATCTGTAGGGGCATGTTTCCCAAACCACAATGCAAGGCAAAGCTCTATCACTAAACCACATCTGCAGTTTGGAGATTGCAGTTTTTTATAACTTGGATGTCGTACAAATCAACTTCATATAGGGTGTGGAGTCCAAGCGTGCAAGTTGATGCTTTCCAATAGGAAAGCATTTAGCTTTGTGCATGTTTGAGCTGTCTTTTTTTTTTTTTTTGCCAGTTCTGGGCTTGAGCTCAGGGCCTGAGCGCTGTCCTTGGACTTTCTCAAGGCTAGAGCTCTACCACTTGAGCCTCAGCACCACTTCCGGCTTTTTTCTATGTATGTGGTACCGAGGAATCGAACCCGGGTCTTCATGCATGCTAGGCAAGCACTTTAACCACTAGGCCAAACTCCCGGCCCCGAGCTGTGTTTTTTGACTTATCATTTTAATCCTTATGATCCATACTACTGAGGATATTTAGTAAATATGATCTTATCAGCTGATGTCTTTTAAGTCTGAGAAGAAATGCACCTGTCTAGTTTAGTTTTCTACACATCAACAATGTTGCAGACACTACCTAGGGACAGAAACAGTACCCTTGCTTTAAGAATGTCAAATTTGGGGGGGCTGGAATTTGGCCTGGTGGTGGAGTGCTTGCCTAGCATGCAGGAAGACACAGGTTTGATTTCTTTTTACCAGATATGTAGAAAAAGCCATGCTGTGGCTCAGGTGGTAGAACTCTAGCCTTGAGAAAGCCTAAGGACAGGGCTCAGACCCTGAGTTCAAGCCAGAACTGGCAAAAAAGAATCTTACATTTGGAGAAAATACAGGAACCTATAGACTCTCAATGAAATGCTCTCAGTACAATGACAGTGGTGTGGACAAAATCTGTGTGATAACAAAGCTGGGATTTAACTCAGCTTGTGAGGGGGTAAACAGATACAATTTTGGTGAAAAAAACTTACTGGAGTGTTTCAGAGTCACTTGGAAGTGTGAACTTTCATGAAACTAGGGTATAGAATGATAATAAACAAAAAAGAAAGAAAGTAAGAAAAGAAATCCTGCAAGATGGAACAGGAATGTGGATCGAAACCTTAGAGTAGGAATATAAGAGATGATTGTAATATACCAGGAGGGATCAAGGCTAGATAAATTTGATAAATTTTTTAGTAGTTTTCTTTTTGTTATCTGATGTGGTATTTAAACACAATGGAATTCTATGCTGCTGTCCGAAAGAACAATTTTGCCCCATTTGTAAGGAAATGGAAAGATTTAGAAAAAAACATATTAAGTGAAGTAAGCCAGACTCAGGAACACAGGCTCAATGGTTTCCCTCATTTGTCATAATCAGTAGAAACCTTGGGCTCTCCTAGCAGAGATTTACAATGGAACAAAATCTAGATACATAACGCCATATAGTATGAAGCTAAATGTAAGGACCTCCAGGATATAGAAACAAAAGCCATATAATGAGTAATTGTTGTCCTTAATGTACTGTGTTATCTCTCATCTCTTTTGATGTCCCTTGGTTATCTCATATTGTTATAATATGTCACCCTGATATCTGATATATTTTATTTATGCTTAATTGGGTATTTTAAATAGGATAGGGAAGAAGGTAAATCAAGATGAGTGGGGGGGGTGGAGGGGAGGGAAATGGGGACCAAGATATGAGAAAGGGTATCAATGTATGTGAAGTAATGTACCTTCTATCTGGTGAATATAATGTAACCCTTCTATTAATTACAATAAAATATATAAAAATTGTCTTGCTGGGGATATATATATATATATATATGGAGAGAGAGAGAGAGAAAGACAGAGAGAGAGAGGACACAGTTGCATTCATCAGGTAACAGTTACTTCTTGACCATTGTTACCACTTCCTAGTAGTTTTATTTTATTTTATTTTATTTTATTTTTATTTGTCAGTCCTGTGGCTTGAACTCAGGGCCTGGGCACTGTCCTTGGACACTTTTTGCTCAAGGTTAGCCCTCCACCACTTGAGCCACAGCACCACTTCTAGCTTGTGCCTGTGGTACCAAAGAATTGAACCCAAGGCTTTGTGCATGCTAGGGGAACACTCTACCACTAGGCTATGTTCTCAGATGTAGTTTTATATTATTATTTTATTGTATTTTATTGTCAGGGTGTCAGGTATAGAGGAATTACAGTTATATTCATCAGGTACTGGGTACATAATACTTCTTGAACATTGATACCCTTTTCCATGTTTTTCTCCCACTTTCCCTCCCTCTATTCCCTCCCAATCATCTTGTATTTCAATTATTGAAAAATCCATGTAGTCAGGAACATTCAAGTTGAAGAGAGGGCCAGGGATGAGCATTAGCATGTACACATAGAAAGAGCAAGGCAGAAAGAGGACAATCAACTCAGAAACCAAGAGAGAAGCAGGAGGAGAGGTACATAAAATCTTAGGGTAGTGTAGCAGGTTAATTGGACAGAGATGTGTTCTGATTCTCCAGAACTAGAAGTCAGTAGAAAGGTGATGCTTGGTTTTCAGTGAACAAGAAGCATTTCTAAATTGCTATGGGCCTCAAGCACTATGTCTTTTGCATATAAAATGGCATTGTATAGAAGAGCATAGAGTTTATTGATATTGATCTGTTGCCTCCTTTCCTATCTGAACACAATTTGAGTGATCACCCGTGACCAAACAACAAGATACTTCATGTATAAACTGACACAAATTCATGACTCTCTAACACGGAACAGTGAAGCTAATAGTCTTTTTTCAAACCTAAGATTGTATTGATATTTCAAGCATCACTGTAACAATAAATTATATCATTGTAAAAGAGACCATCAAAACAAAGCCCAAATTATTACCTTTTTCATTGGGATTAGTATAAAAAAAACCTACTAGCTATCCATGGAAATTGAAAGACAGTCTTAGAATACATTCATTCAAAGGTATCAATACCTACTAAAATGTAAGGGGAAAAATGTGAGGGTTTTGAAGTTAGATTTAAGATTGACCTGTTTGCTATCTGGATACTTGTATATGGATATATTATTCATATTTCTGAACCCCATTTACTCATCCTTCAAATGGAATCAGGCAGTTTTATTGCCGTGATGGCTAGATGACATGGAAAGTTTAAATTGATGTGGGTTATATTTCTCCCTACATATGACAGACTGCTGAGTAGGCCCCTTTATTACTCCTCTTCTCCTTTTCCTAAAGGAACCACTCTTCTACATGTGTGTGGGCTAGGCCCATGGCTATCAGCTTACATGCTGTTATCCCTCTATGCCAACCCATTTTGAATCTGGGTGTGTCAGGATTTGAAACAGATCCCAAAGAATTGAGTAGAAGAGGTATGTACAACTCTGAGATGTCACCTTGACCTTACTTGCCTCGAGTCCAGCTTCCCTTTGGTGTAGGGAAGGTGGGATGGTGTAACTGAACTAATAACTTTGGAACCAGAAATGGAAGCCACTTGTCACAGCTGATACCACTGGCCTCTGGAAGCACAGCTGTATGTGCAGCTGTTGAGCATGTGGCTAGGTGGCCCATTTACTTTGAGGTAGGTTTAAGAGGAAAAGGGGATATTAATTAAACTACTATTGTATTGGAGGGCTGATTCACCTACTGGATAACTCTTGATTTCCTCCCTGGCTTCCCCCCAAATATGTTATTTATATAGGTTATTACTGAAGAACAGTTATGTGACCAAGGCTTCTTTTTCTCTGACAGGAAATCAGACCTATAAACAGAACAACCAGACAGAATCCACACCATTACAAGAAGAATCCAGTGTTGAGAGAGTGGCTGTGAGCAATAGAAGGCAATAGCTGTGAGAGAGACTGTAGACAAGCAGGTGCATCTGATATTTGTGTGGCAGTTTCCTAGAGTCAAATGCTCATCCCACCTCAACCCTGGGCTTTTGTGCTCTCAAGATCTTCACTAGATACAATGCTGGTACAGAGGAGGAGGAAACAGTAAGACAGGTTAATGTTTCACTTGCCCAGAATCATGAGGAGTCCAGTACCATAAATTTGGCTTTATTATATAAAGTAAAACAATTTTCTTTCCTATTTGCGAGTTTGGAGCTATGATTTTTGGCATCCTACATGAGGATAAAGTGAATTAACATAAACAGAAGAGTGTTATATGGTCTGGAGTCCTTCAGATGTGAAGCTGTGGGGGGAAATAACTAAGAAAGAGAGAATATATTTTTGAGGGGGGGCATATGTGTTGCTGGTACTTTTATTTGGACCCATAGGTTAGGTTCTTCCTTAGCATTTTTACTCAAGGTTGGTTCTCTACCATTTGAGCCAATAGCTAAATGGCTGGCTTTTCATAGCTATTTAGAGCTAAGATTCTCATAGGCTTTCCTGCCCTATGTAACTTCAAACCAGAACCCTCAGATCTCAGCTTCCTGAGTAGCTCGGATTACAAGCTTGAGCCACCAATGCTCAGCTCCTCTATCCTCTGTTGACCTGTATATTAGATCTCTGCTCAGGATGAAGGCACACAGTCATTGAGACATATTCTCCATGTTCCCCAACCTACATCCAAGGAACTCTGCTCAGTGAAGAGTAAACTGCACACAATATTTCCCAAAATGTCTGTGGACTCAGAAGAGAGAGAAGGAGAAACTACTCCTACCTTAGAGAAAAGAAAAAAAATTTCAAATCATATAACACTTGAACCCAACGCTGAAGCAGAAACATAAATAGTTCATTTCTGACCCCAAGTTTGCACTTTTCAACAATAAATAGATGAGAGCTCACCCTGAGGTTTTGAAGACCATCATCTTGTTAAAAAAAAGAGAGAAACAGAAAGTAGTAGGAAGAGTGATTGAAAGCATTATTGAAGAAGGATATTTCAGACAGTTCAGATAAAGGGCGACTTCATTTCCTACCCACCCTTCCCTTGGTTCATTCTCCAAGCCCTGAAACCCTGCCACCTAGCTTTTGCTTCAAAGAGAAACAGCATTTTTCCAGGTAAGATATGACAGATGCAAAAGTACAGATGAGAAAAGGGTTTAGTGTTGAGGCAATAGCAAGGAGAAGTTGGGCAAGGAAGAGCCAGCGTGAGATGCAAAGAAGGGCAGAGGACTGTGCATTTGTCCCATCAGTACTGTATGGCTTTAGCCAATCAATGGTGGTCACCTACAGTGTGATGATGTTTATTAGTCAAGCAGTATTTGATCAGTGACGTCTACACAAGGTCAGAGCCATATGCCACTTGATCATATTTCCTGTAGACATCAGATTCAAATCTGCATTTAGAAAAGTATTTGGCTATCTATCTGGACTTCACTGGAGCCAAATGATGTTGATTACTCCTGAAAAATGAAGTGGGAGTTCCTGGGGATGAAGAAGCACAAAGAGAAGCACACTGGGTATCCATGCCAGTGGTGGGCTATCTGTGGCACCACAGAACCCTGTTCTATCACCAGCTCCCCGACATGGAACAGGAAGGACAAGGGAAAGGGCAGCAAAGCACTGTGTTCTCCTCTTCTGATGAGCCAGTACCGGCTCCCTGTGGCATTCACCTGTGTCTCGTGAATTCTACCTTGATGCTTGTACAAGTCCATGTCCCCTGATTTGCTATGTCTTAAAAGTCCATCCAAAGTCTGTATGCTGGGAACATTCCATACCATATGACTAGAGCAAATGTGCCAAGTGGGACTGAAATGAGACAGGTTTAGGGCTCTGAAATGGGGGCCTGACAAACACACCTTTGAGCAATTTAATGCAAAAAGGCCCAAGCCAGCTTACCTCAGAGCCAAAGTCATGATGAAAAAGTCAAATTCCTAGCCCAAAGCTCAATCACATGCAATTTAATTAAAGTGAGTGGGTTATCTATGCTTGCCAATTTGTAACTTGGCAACTTGTAGCTGTGGACATTTTTGATGGATTCTTTGTCCTCTGCCATAAGGCCAGGTATTGGTTGGGTTCAGTATTTCCTTTTTGTTACTGAGATAGCAATATATGCCAAGATTTGCCCTCATATTCTCTATCTTGAAAACAAATACAACAACACATTTGGAGAGTTTGTAAATAAAAGAGGAGGGAGGGGAATGGGAAATGATACAAAGGTATCACCAAAATGCACTTCTGTTTAATGTGATCTTTCAATTTATATCAGATAATGACTAAAACGCACAATCTACTCATTGTATAGCAAGCACTTCATTTAATTGACTGAGCTATTGTAATATCCTACGAGGTATATATTCTCAATGTAAATATTTGGTAGTCAAGACAGGCATAGTGGATTGAAGAATGAGCTCTTTAAAACTCACATCCACTAGAAACCATGAAGTGTAATCTTATTGGAAGTGGTGTGATGTGATTAGAGTAAGATGGCAAGAAAAGCATCCTGCATTAGGGTGAGCCTTATATCTAATCACTGGCATCAGTGGCAAAAGATGAAAGTATACATGGAAATCAGAGGAGACCACATGGGGATAGAGGTGGGGATGGAGAGATGGCTGTGTAAAATCAAAGAATGCCGACGTTTGCCAGCAAGGATCAAAAGCAGGTAGTAGCATGGCAGGTTCTTCCTCAAATCTCCGGTATGAACCAACCCTGCCAAGATTGGATTTCACACATCTGGTTCCCTGCACTGTGCAAAATGCATTTTAATTGTTTAAAGCTACTCAGTGTGTATAATTTATTAAGGCATACAAATAAATGCAGACAGCACCTGAGACTCATGCCTGGATAAATAAGTGTTAAGTACAAAGCCAACCCGTCTGGATCCTGAGTCTATGTTCCTGGTCACTCTGCTTTACTTTCTGTCTATATATTTCATTGTGTATATTTTTTTCTTTTCTTTTTTATTAAAGAATTTATTGACATTGATTTTTATATCATATTTCAAATGTCATGTTTAACAAACAAGAAGGGAATCTATATGCAATCATTGGTACTTGGGTTTTAGAACATAATTAAAATTAAGCTGAGGGTTTTTATGCCATAGATACATATTGATCTATGTAATAAAACACTATATCTATAGAGTATACAACCCATCGTAGGTTTTATGTCTATGTAGGTATGTATATATCTTCAAGACCATGTCCATGACATTGGACATCCAAATATTGAGTTATCACTCTTGTACTGTTTGGATCTAATAGCCAAATATTAAGGATGCCATGTGCCTTTTGTTTCTTTGGTCTTGACTTATCTCACACAACATGATTCACTCTAACTTCATCCACTTCCCAGTGAATGCCATTATTTTATCTTGTCTGTTGGCTATGTAGAATTCCATTGTGTGTGTGTGTGTGTGTGTGTGTGTGTGTGTGTGTGTGTGTGTGTATACCAATCACATTTTTTGTATCCATTCATCTGCAGCAGGGCATCTGGATTGTTTCCATCGCTTAGCTATTGTGATTAGTGCAGCGATGAACATGCTTGGGCAGGTGTCTTTATCATATTCTGGGTTATGATGTTCAGGATAGATGACCAGGAGTGGTATGGTGGGATTGTAGGGAAGGTCTATTTTCAGTTCTTTAAGAAACCTCCAAACTGCTTTTCAGAGTGGCTGAACTTGCTTATAATCCCACCAGCAGTGCAATAGGGTTCCTTTTTCTTCACAACCCCGCCAGCATCTGTCATTGTCTGAGTTCAAAATCTTGGCCATTCTTGTTGGGGTAAGGTGGTATCTTAGGGTTGATTTTATTTGCATTTCCTTTATGACCATGGATGATGAACATTTTCTCATATGATTTTGTCATTTTAACCTCTTCTTTCATATTTTAAAATATAATTGATCATTTTATTCCTGTTCAGTACTAGAGATTAACCTCACTTATTAGGCAAGTGCTCTACCACTTGAGGTACAACCCAGTCCTTTTAATATAAGTTTTGGTTTTCCTTTTAGATAGGGTCTCACACTAATTTTTCTTGGATTAGTTTTGACTGAGGTCCTTCTATTCTGACTCCTATGTGGCTGAAATTACAGGCTCAACTGACCGTTGTATTCTTAGTGATAAACCACTTACTACTCCCATTTGCTACACTATTTCTGTATTTGCTTTATTGGCTGCTAGATTACAATGGCTGATAAAGTAAATATGCTCCAATTACCTTAAATCACTCAACATTGCCAGTGTTCCTGACAAGGAAAACTACTGGAGTGATACAAATTTTAATAAGCATTTGAATTTGTAAGCAATAAGGTTTTGTGAGAGTTTTAATGCAGAGTGATTTCAGTATAAGACATTTAATAGTATTTGACTGAGACTGAAAGCGTTTCAATTCAGAGGGAATCTTCAGATCCAGCGCACAAGTGTATTCTCAATTTGGAGTAAGCTGTATAACAATGTGTCTTTGTAGTTCGATGTTTATGTTCATTTTGATAAATACACTTACTTTTTTTGTTTGTTTGCTGATCCTGGGGCTTGAGCTTAGGGACTGAGCACTGTCCTTAGACTTTCTCAAGGCTAGAGCTCTACCACGAGCCTCAGCACCACTTACGGCTTTTTTTTCCTATGTATGTGGTACCAAGGAATCGAACCTGGGTCTTTGTGCATGCTAGGCAAGCACTCTACCACTAGGCCAAACTGAGCACAATGAATCATGATCAGTTTCACTCTTTTCATCATCCCGCCCCTTTCCTTTTCCCAATTCTACCCATCCTCTCAAGGTGCTTGACTCCATTTTCACATGTGTACACTGAATACTGTGACTATATTTGTGAAAAGTATTTTCAAAGTAGCTATCTACAGACAAGAATGGGAAATAAATTCATGCTTCAAAATTTTATTTTTTATTGTTTTAAAACAGGAACAAATTGTTTCCACAGAAGAATATTAAGATCTGTAGATTGGGTATAAGGTTGACAGTATTTTTATGTGGGAGCAGCCAGTGGCTGTTAAAATTATACCAGTGTGAAACTTAAAGCCGCAACTGCATAGATAATGATGGGTTTCTTTCTCTCTGGTCTACCGGAATTGCATTTTGCTAATATCTATCTTGACTCCAGTTTCCTAAATCCTGTGGCCTATTAATTTGGACTTTGAGGGATCAATAATAACATTGACTCTGATAGTCACCCCAATGTTCCTTTTGACTCTCATATACATTTTCTAGGTTTCCTAGAAAAGACCATTTTAACAATTTGATTTTTGTCTTTCATCTCTAACTCCACAAATGAAATAACCGTAGCCTGCGCAATACCATTGTCTACTCTGACATGTTCCCCTAGTTTACTCAGAGTATTTGCAGTGTGTTTGTTGTGGGGTTTTTTTGACAAAATACTATAGACAACTGTTTGCATGGGGTTATGTAGATGAAGCAAATGTGGACTAAAGCAAATATCAGACTTTACAATATGTAGGTTTCTCTTAAAGTCATAGCACAAATATTTTCACACATGAAAGCATCTCTGCCCCTTGCCCAATATGCTCTGAGACTGGAGCATCAGGTGAACAGTAGCATGGCCCGCCTCATGATTCTTGAATTTGTGTGCTTGGTGTGTGTGACCACTTCTTTCTCCTGTCTGTAGGATCATTGCAACCAAAGCCACACTCTTTGTACATCACAGTTGATTGCATCAAGCGAAGTCTCCCAATATGAAGCAAGTCATTCATAGTGTGGATCTAAATCTGGTCTGGTAAAGAGAGAAGGGAAAGGAAAGAAAGGAGGAAGGATGAGGGGGATAAAGGAAAGAAAGGTGGGACCAGGGAGGGGTAAGAAAGGAGGAAAAGGAAAGGAGAAAGAAAACATAAGATGGACCAGACTCTCCCAGTAGGGACATTGCATGGTTTAAGAAGTAATGTTGGTGGAAGAATGGAAAATAGAAGACATAAGGAATATAGATGAATTTCATCATGGTGAAAAACTAGAATGTAACTGATTTATGGTGGTAAAGATCAACAAGCATGCTCCTGGCCTTTTTGAGATTGCGTGTTGAGCTTTGCTTGGATTTCTGTAAAGCACTCTATATACTTTCAATAAATTTCCTTTTCAATTGAGTGATTTTAATTTACAATCAATTGCCTGGATGGAAGCACAGAATGTAAAGTGACCTCTAACTCATCTGCACAGTCTTGCACATACCCACTTCATTTCTGTTTTCTTTTCTGTCCAAACCCTCTTAAAAATGGGCCCAAGACTAATAGACATGGCCCCAAAAGAACGTAAAAAGAAGAGGCTGTAAGAAACCACAGCTAGGGCTGAGAGAACAGCAGAGGCCAAATATTTGAGCAAAGATAACCAGGCACTGGGCAGTGGGGCAGGCCTCTGAAGGTTCACACAATATACTAGGGGAGAGAGTCTTTTATCTCCTTGTTGAACATGGCGGGGAAAGAGAAGCCACAGACAGGTCACAAAATCCATTCTTATGACAAATTGCTATCACTCTAAGATTTTCATATATTATTATTGTTTTTAGTTGGCTCATAAGTAATTTTTAAAGTATTGGTTTTGCATTTCTCAAAACCTATATTTGGGTAAAATATATTATGGGTACTCAAGCAAGTTTCAAGTTGATTCTATATGATTCTCTGCATATTCATCAATTTTTTAAATGGTGTTTCCTGTGATGCCACATGTTCAGAGGAACTAACCACAATACCACATTTTATTCTCCCTTTCCATGCCTTAGAAATGAAGTATGAGGGTGATTATAGAGTATGACTCCTCCTTGCATGCTTTCCAAACCTGCAGGATTCTGAGAGAAGCACCATTCCTAGGCTGGGAATATGTGGTATATTCCACATTTCAACCATGACCTGGCACCTGAGTGCTAATGGACTCTTTCCTAGCAATGCAACAGCTAACAGATTCTTTCAGGCATTCACTCAAGCAAGCATCATTAATGGCTAGGAAGTTGCCAGCCCACCCCCAAAGTGAGAAGTCCATTACTGTACTTGCAAAGAGCTGTACAGAGGCCCCTCAAACTGACCACAAAATCCAGGAGACTTGGATTTATTGCATAATAGAAGATATTTTCTGATCTGTGAACCAAGTGATCATATGGGAGTGGCACTCATTTGAACCAAGAAATGCCTTGTTTGGGAGAGTTAAAATGGAGAATGATGGAAAAGTTTTCTTTCAGAAGTCCATCAAATTATTATTATCAATAATAATCTGGGAAATGTATCTGAAATGATATCCAGTCTTCCATGGGAGAAATGAGTGGGAATTTGTTGCAGTTAAGTATCTCAAGCCCTTTTTTGCCCCTCATATGCACAGAATGCTGGAGTCTTTCCAGTATGAGGAGTTGTAATGATGTCTACTTTCAGGTAGGAATCATTTTTGTAGACTCTGTATCTGTGTGTTTCTCTGTGCTCCTTTTTCATTTGGCTCTTCCCCAATGGTGCTAAAGTCTACCAAATAGACTCATGAGATTGTATCCATATGCCAAGATGAGGAATTCCAAGCTTGGTCATTCTTTGACAAAACAAACAAACAAACAAAATAAATTAGCATGATTAATTCACTTCCCACTTAATTTGAACTCTGCCTTGGAAGAGGCAAGACTAGGGAACAAAATCAAAGGGACGGGGAACAAAATCAAAGGGACGAGAAACAGCAGCATAAGTTCAACAGTGTAAGTGGTTCCTTCCTAGCCAAGTGAAACAGAAGGGCAGCTCTTCTCCTCAGTTTCCCACTCACACATCATTTTGATGTGATGTGTGTGAAATGAGAATTTTTATCATCCTGGCCTGCTTTACTGACAGCATTCCCTGCTGATGTCAAGCTAACTAGGTGAGAATAATTTTTAAAAAAGGTTTCAACTCCATTCTTTGATTTATCCTTCATGCTCAGAGAGCAAAATTCCTTGCCTATAATCCTCAACATTTTCATTTGAATGTATGCAACAGAAATCCAGGCTTAATGAACACAGACCTATCACTTTGGGCGAAATTAACCAATCATCAATGGATCAATTGATAGAACTGGAAAACTCATTGTAATCACTTTCAAGCCCTTCATTTTAGGAAGGAGGAAGCTGAGGCCCAAGGAGTTCAAGCAAAGTCCATTCTGCCTCTGAAGCCAAAATTCCAGAGCTTAGACATGGTCAGAATGAGATGCTGGAGGCTGGAGGGATGCACATAGCCTGTAATTGCACATTGATGCGTTCTTTTCCTAGTGATCATCAGCTGAGCAGAAGCATTTCTGAGACTGGAGAGACCTTACCAGCAGCCCAAGGAGCAAAGGGGATAACGACAGCCAATGATTTGAGATATTCCTAAAAGCCTGGTATCCAATCACTAATAATTTCCAGGTTGAGATTGAACTCCTACTTTTTTAGGATTGCAATGTATGTTTCTAAATAAAACAATGGCTGAACTAGATGGCAATTACTACCTGACGAATGCAACTGTAACCCCTCTATACATCACCCTGACAATAAAATACAATTGAGAAAAAAATCTTTTTATTGAGAGAAATAAAAGTGCTTTCTCGCTCATGTTTTTTCAAGTTTTGAATTTTTTTACCCTAACTGCTTTATTTACTGTTCTGTCATATCTATAGAGCAGACATGTGAAACCACTGCCTTAAGCTATAACAAGTCACTCGAGATTTTTAAATCTGGGAGTAAGATGAATAGAGAAGTGATTTGAGAAAATTAATTGTTCTTCAGTGCATGGCATCAACTTTAGTGGAAAGGAAATGGAATCAGGCAGCCTGGTTAGAAAACTATTGCAAGACTTCCCACACCTAGCAGAAGCAATAAGCCAGCAGGCAGCGAGGCCTGAAACAAAGGAGGGATAAAAAGCAGAGGCAGAAGGAAAATGGCTCTGTGGTCTCAGTCCAGGTGTCCCAAAGAACTCTACTGACATCCAACCAGAAAAGCCTGAGGAGATGATTAGAAAGATTAATTTGTCCATACCGATACTTGGTTTGAGGATATATTAATTGTATAGCAGAGATCGTTGAGCTGCATCTAAATAATGCAGGACTAATTTTCTGTGAGGACTTCCTGGTGGCCTTATAAGAAACAGGCATGAATGAAGAACAGTCAAGAAGGGTGACAATAGAAACACATGAAGAACTAAGGCCTGGAGAGGCCCAGTCTCCTTGACAGAGGGAAGGAGGCACAGCGAATGAAGAAGATTTTAATATAGAATTCTTTTAATTTTTCAGAGTGAAGGAGAGAAGACTTTAATATAAAATCTCTCCTTTTTCTAACCTCCTTCCCTTGTTTTCCTTTTTTTCCTCCACTTTTCCTTGCCATTCTTCTAACCTCCCTTTTTTCCATCCTCCCTTTATCATTTCCTTTCATTCCACTTATCTATCCATCCATCCAAACAACCAAATAAGCAAATAGCCAAGTATGTATAGAGCAATTATTGTGTTGCAAATTCTGAAAAGAGGCTAGAGAGTTTAGATAGAAGATTGAAACAACTAAAGGAAATAATCATGGTCTGCGAAAAGGCCAAGTACTATTTCCTATCTCTGATCTCCTTAAGTATCTTATTTTACTCAGCAACTCTAATCTTGCCAGGAGCATTGATTATAGCACTGAGCCAGAATCAAAGTGGGGACTGAAAGTACAGTACTGCCTGTCTGTCTCCCTGTCAGAGTTTATTCAGGCTTCTCGTCAGAGGTGTTTAAAGAAGGACTACTGAGATGTATAGAGTAGTAGATTCCATTGGGAAACCTGGCCCTGGATGTCTTTTGGTATGTGTCAAGTCATGAGAGCAGACATTTGTAACTGAAGTAAAGTGCGCGCTCGCTCTCGCTCGCTCTCTCGCTCTCTCTCTCTCTCTCTCTCGCTCTCTCTCTCTCTCTCTCTCTCTCTCTCTCTCTCTCTCTCTCCTCTCCCTCTCCCTCTCCCTCTCCCTCTCCCTCTCTCTTGCCAGTTCTGGGGTTTGAACTCAGGGCCTAAGCACTCTTCTTGGGCTTTCTCAAGGGTAGAGCTTTACCACTTGAGTCACAGCACAACTTCCGGCTTTTTCTATGTATGTGGTATGGAGAATTGAACCTGGGTCTTCATGCATGCTAAGCAAGCACTCTACCAGTAGGCCAAACTCTCAGCCCAGGTATTTCTCTTTAACACAACTTTAGTTGATTGGAAGAGAGCCCCATGATCAGGATTGTTTAGGGGCATTTTTTTTAATACATTGCCCAATGTAGGATCAAAGTTAAGAGACCAAAATAGAGTACAAATATGTGTTGGGTACACAAACATATGTTTGTGCAGTGCTTGTATATCAAATCTGCATTAATATACTTGCATCTACACATTTGTGTAAGTATATTTTGACAAATGTTTAATGAATCATGAATAGAATCAAAACAAATAAAGTACAATTGTGGTAAACTATTCCTTAGAATATAGAACTTTGTCCCTACATAAAGAAAACACTTTGGCCAGGAGCATGGTCTAGTGGTAGAGTGGTTGCCTAGCATGCATGAAGCCCTGGGGTCGATTCCTTGGTACCACCTACACAGAAAAAGCTGGAAGTAGTCCTGCAGCTCAGGTGGTAGAGTGCTAGTCTTGAGAAAGCCCTAGCATAATGCCCAGGCCCTGAGTTCAAGCCACAGAACTGGCAAAAAAAGAAGAGACACCTCAATAAATCACTCTCCTCCTTCTGAAAACCATGATGAAGGATCTATCGAATTCTATTGAATGTTCCATACTTTAGGTGTACGGAACACTTCATGTAAGTTGCAAGGGATATCATTATGTTTATTTTTGTTGTTCCTTCTGGGAATTTTAACAATTCAACTTAATTATTCCATGTGTGCCTGTGGCTTCTGAGAAATACAATACATCAAGTAAATAATAGATAATAAATTAGAATTTCTCAAATGACTTAAGATTTGTTTTGTTTTAAAGTTATCATTATCTATAAGTTTATCAGGAGTAATTACCTTCTAAAAGTCATTCCTTTTAATGTCTAATATTTTCAGAAATTCTACTTAATGACTGTGCTGTCAAATCTAAGCCACGCATGCCTTCTGTCTCCCTCATTTCCCACATGGCAGCTATGCTAAAAGCAATAGTGACATTATGTGGTATTTACAGAACCAGCCAAAGCCATGAATCTACAGGACACTCCAAGCTGTGCATCCAGGTCGTGCCATGCATGGCAGGAGGAGAGTCTGGCCTGAGTTAAATCATATAGGAGTGGTGTGTGGCAGATGGTATCTACACTCCATCTGCCTTCATGGATTCCCAGGCTGTTTCTAAAGAAGTATCACCAAACTGTCTCACCGTGAGGGAGCTCACATGAGGAAGCTCAGCAAGAACCTTTTCACAGCTTGTGGGTCCAGGCAACTAATTTTGCTTTTATGCAGTCAGAAGTAAAGCAAGCATGGGGTTGGATTCTGATTCACCTGATCAGTGTATTAACTCTAACCTCAGGCTGGATAGAAATCACCTTTTTCCTCCATGAGTGAAAAAATGAGAACTCTCCCAGACAAGTTCCTTGAGAGGGTAGTGAGCAATTGCAGATGTCAGTCTCAGATTCTGGTCTGCCTTGTTACCTCAGTGGTTGTTTATTGAATGAAACCATCATCTAGAAATCTTATCTGCAGAATGGATGAACATTCTCACATCTTTGTGTAGAGTGTTATATGACTATTATATCATGTTGTTTAATACCAATGTAAACAATAATAATATCAATGACTAACTGTTGTTCATGGGTTCAGAAAGCACACAGGGAAGAAGTTTACGAGGACACATGATAAAAGTCATGAGTACATGACACATGAGGAGCATAGGAAAGAGTTCAAGGATCTTATCACACCCTATAAAGGCAGATGGTATGGAAGTAAACCACAATGACTTCTCAAATGACTTTTTTTTTCCTGAAAAGACACAAAAGCAAGTGGGCAGTTATCTGGGGTGCATTGCAGAAAGTAGCCATATAGGAAGGGCAAGGTAATAAAGATCTTTACATGTCTCTCTTGGGTTATTTACTTTCATCTCAGAAATGATAGACAGCCAGTAGAGGATTCTGAACATCAAAACGATATAAGATCCACATTTCAGAAAGGTCATCTGGTCTACCGAACAAGTGGTATTGAAAGGAAGGTGGGAGGATAAGAGTGGTTACAGAGGACTTTATCCATCCAGGCAAGAGAGATGAGGGCCAGTCCTAGTATGGTGATAGTAGAGATAAAGAGCAAAGGTAGAATAGAGAGATATTTAGGAAGGCGGACAAGTCAACATGACATGATTTATTGGACACTAGATTTACTGGGGAAGAAGAAATATAACAGAATTTTTTTTAAAAAAATGAGCTAGAAATGCATATTTTTCACTCCAAAGAATGCATCCCTCACACCTGCATTGTTCTTGAATAAATAATCATTCCATAGGTCACAGGCTTTGTGAGAATCCTCCATCATTCTTTTTAATTTCACACCTAGCAAAATTTCTTCTTCAGCTTAATTTATAAGTTCAACCACCCATCTGGGAGTACATGTTCTCTCTTCCACAAATGGATGCACAAAACTGGTTATAGATCTGAGAAGAGATCGGTCTTCTGGTCTTAATTTTGAAGTTCATTAAACTGTATTAGCTGCTTTTACAGTGTGTTTTCAAAAATGTCTAGATAAACACTATTTTTGCTCATCATTATATACAAAGACATTATATACAAAGACATTATTGACTCATATATTTAGGATATGGATTTGGCAGCCAAAGTGGAAGGCGAATTGCCTCATTCATTATGGAAGCATGGGTCCAAAGATTTTGCCTTTGTTTCTGCCAGTTCTGGTCACTGAATGTCTCAGATAATACCAATTTCCCGGTTTCAAAAAGCCAACAAGCTAAAACAATACATTAGATGTGGAGTGTAGTGGTTCATTTACTGGCTGGTACCCATTTTTACATTCTTTAGAAAACACTTGTCAACAATACCCAGTGAATTATCATTTATCCAAAGCAATCTATAACTGTGCTGAAACAATTTTAAGTATAGTGGGCATTTGCAAACATGATGACAGTTTCATATACAGGTCAACATTTTCTTTGGAATTGTGACTAAGATGAAAATATAAGAATGGGAGTAGAGCAAGATGTGTTGGCTCACGCCTGTAATCCTAGCTACTCAGGAGGCTGAGATCTGAAGATCCTGTTTCAAAGCCAGCCTAGGCACTAAAGTCCATGAGACTCTTATCTCACTGTGGCTCAAGGGGTAGGGTGGTAGCCTTGAGCTGAATAGCTCAGGGACAGCATCCTGGCCCACACAGTTCAAGCCCCACGACTAAAAAAAAATAGAATGGGAGCAGAGGCTGGGAGTGTGGCCTAATGAAAGAGTGCTTGCCTTGTGTGCATGAAGCCCTGAGTTCAAGTGGTAGAGCACTAGTCTTGAGAAAGCTCAAGGGCAGTTTCCAGGCCCTGAGTTCAAACTCCAGGACTGCAAAAAAAATGGGACTACTATTGCAGGTGCCAACATACCTGTCTCTATAGGAGGAGACTGACTCTATAGACTTTTCCAGATGCAAAATGTCATTAATGTACTATTTGTACAGTTAACACAGCAGTTAACGGTCAAACATGATTGGGGTTAATGACAACAATTGACAACAATTGTCTGATTTCACAGTTCTTGAAGGCTGTATACAATACAATATGGCTAATAGGCAAAGACACTGTGTAATTCATCAGATATTAGATCCTCCTAAAGTGCATGCATAACTATTACAATTGTACATGTACACATATATAAATATTCAATTGTATATATATGTTTGCATGTACTTTTATACACACATACACACGTATATATAAATACACACACACACACACACACACACATATATGCTTACCTATAAGTAACCTCAACTTACACAGTCAGCCAATATCTTTTTTAAATGCATACTGTAGGGGAAGCAAGTGCATTCATAATATTTAACATACTGATGTGAAAAATCAGTGAGGTAAACTGAGAGCATTGGGAGTGATGGGGAACTGGATGGATGGGGTTACACTGACGAGGATGCATTGTACTCACACACTGACATGTTGAATTGAAACATCTTTGAACAACTACTTAAGCATAACAAAAATAAAAAGTGCACACCATAAATTAAAATCTATCTTACCAAAAATTTAAAAAGCCAAATGAAAAAAACAAGTATCCAGTGACCAAAATAAGTACCCAGTGACCTGGTATTGCATAAATACTAAAAGAGGGCGTTACAGATCCTGAAACAGAATAAAGAAGCTCAGAGAATATTCAACAAGGAGAGTGAAGAATACAGGTAAATTTCTACCTGAATTGTTTAACTCATCAATATAATGCTATATATCAAAACCAAGACATGCGTTGTTTTTAACATTGTAAATAACACATGTTGTCACAAATGCCTAATTTCTTCCTTGCCTCCTAATTTCTTCTTCTTCCTCCTGCGCTTCCTCCTACTTTTCTTCCTCCTCCTCCTCCTCCTCCTCCTCCTCCTCCTCCTCTTCCTCCTCTTCCTCCTCTTCTCCTCCTCCTCCTCCTTCTTCTTCTTCTTCCCTCCTCCTCCTCCTTCTCCTCCTCCTCCTCCTCCTCTCCCTCCCATGCTCCTCCTTCTTCTTGCTAATATTTTCTAGGACTAAAACTCAGGACCTCACATTTGCTAGGCTACTACACCAGTCTCTGATTCTTAAAGTATATTTGTAGCTCTTTCAGTGCAGTATTACTTGAAATCTAAGTTTATGTAGAATATGATATAGATAATAAAGTCTATCATTTCTCAAATGTTTGCCATATAATATTAGACTTTAACATCTTTTTGCAAAAAAATAGAATGTGAGCCAGATGCCAGTGGTTCATTTCTATAATGTTAGCTACTAAAGTGACTTAGATATGAGAATCCTAGGCAAGAAATATCTATAAGTATCTTATCTTCAATTAACCATCCAAAACTAGGAAGTAGAGCTGCGGCTCCCATGGTTAGAATGACAGCCATTGACTATAAAAGCTCAAAGAAAGTGCCCAGGCCCTGAGTTCAATACACACACACCACACACACACACACACACATACACACACACACACACACACACACACACACACACACACACACACACTAGAAGTGCAGTAAAAGGGCTTAAGAAGTGTTAAAGAAGTCTAACTACTACATTTATGGCAGTGACTCTTGATGCTCTTAGGATAAACTCCAGGAATGAAATTTGCTATATTTATTTAACACATTCTTTCTCCCAGTCATTACTTGTATTCTACAGAACTGAAAATTAAATTCTCATGAAACTAAAGTTCTATGTGGCAAACTTTGTAGAGTACATTTATACAGAACTTTATAGGGTAAATGAATCGTGGGAAATCAGGTAGGAATCACAGCTGATACAGCAATCACTATCACATCTGCCACATTTTTTTTTCAAATTAAGAATATTTTTTTTGCCAGTCTTGGGCTTGAGCTCAGGGCTTGAGCACTGTCTTTGGACTTTCTCAAGGTTAGCACTCTACCACTTGAGCCCCAGCACCACTTCCGGCTTTTTGCTATGTATGTGGGGTACCAAGGAATCGAACCCGGGCCTTCGTGCATGCCAGGCAAGCACTCTACCACTAGGCCAAACTCCTGGCCCCAAATTAAGAATATTTTCATTGTGTTGTTAAATACCATGTCATCTCTTTTCATCTCCCCCACTACAAATTTGTAGACACTATATGAATAATACATCTGCCACATTTTGCCAAATACCATTTCATTTTCTACCTCAATATTACAAGTTACAGATTTTCAAATGTAAATATGAAATGGTAAACTCTGTTCATGACAGAATGACAACTTTCCACATTCTTTATTATT
The DNA here is from genome assembly GCF_031878675.1 of Megascapheus bottae. Taxonomy (NCBI): domain Eukaryota; kingdom Metazoa; phylum Chordata; class Mammalia; order Rodentia; family Geomyidae; genus Megascapheus; species Megascapheus bottae. The sequence continues at coordinate 7,285,299 of NC_143517.1, read as the reverse complement.
TTAGGAACTATCCATATCCTGAATTTTAAGATTTACCACTTAAATTAATTGACTCCATTAACGTGATCTAATTCTAGATGGGAGAATTTTAACATCTTTGAGCGAATGAAGACTATGGTGAAATGTAAAGACAAAGGTGACTCATTTTCTGATAGAATAAACTTACAGAAAAAGAACAAAAAATGAAACAGCAAAAAAAGGAAGTGAAAAGAAATTTAGAAAGGAGTATGGATTTATGTAAATTTAGTGGCACCATGTTGTTTCACTAAAGGTAATGTCAATAGATTTATACAATTATTTTCTGCAAGCCCAAAAATTCTTTTTTGATATCCCTCCCCTTTTCTTTTCCTCTCTCTCTCTAAATTACTTAGGAATTAACTTAGTCAAAGAAGTGAGGACCTCCATGATTAAAACCTGAAAAAGGAAATTAAAGCAGAACTAAGGAAGTAGAAAAACCTCCCATGCTCCTGGATTGAGAGGATTAACATTGTGAAAATGGCAATCCTGCCAAGGACTATGTACAAATTCAATGCAATATCTATCAATAGTCCAATGTCATTCTTTAATGAAATAGAAAGAAATCCAAAAATTCATCTGGAATAATAAAAGACCCTGTATAGCAAAAACAATCCTTAGCAGGAAGAGAAGCACTGGAGGAATATCAGTATGAAACTTCAATAACTGTTACAGAGCTATGATAAGGAAAACAGCTTGGAATAGAACAGGCCCGAGGACCAGTGGGATAGAAATGAAGACCAGAAATTAACCCACAGACCTATGGTCACCTAATCTTCAATAAGGGAGCCAAAAAAATAGGATGGAAGAAAGACAGCCTCTTCAACAAGTGGTGCTGGCAGAATTGGTTAAGCACCTGTAGAAAAATAAAGTTGGATCCTTATATGTCAACCTGCTCCAGAAATAATTCCCAATGGATCAAAGACCTTGAGGTAAAAGCAGATGCCCAAAAATTTTACAGGAAGAAACAGGAGATGCATTAGGGTTTCTTGGCACAGGTTGAAACTTTCTTAATAAAGGTCCAGAAACACAACAAATCAAAGAAAGGTTGAACAGATGGGACTGCATTAAACTGCAGAGCTTCTGTATGGCAAAGGACATAGCTAGCAAGTTAAATAGAAATCCCACAGTGGGAGAAGATCGTCACTAGCCATACAAAAGACAAGGGTTTCATATCTAAAATATATCAACAGCTAAAAAAATTGAATCTCTCCAAAACAAATCTCAAAGACACAACAATCCCATTAAAAATGGGCTAAAGACTTAAAGAGAGATTTTTCTGAAGATGAAGTAAGAATGGCCAGTAAAAATATGAAGAAATGGTCAGATAACTATGCAATCCATAACTTAAGGATGCTTGGACTGAAGGTCAAAAACCATAGTTCTAAACACTCCAAAACATTTAGAGGAATTCCTATGACTTTCTAGAAATATACAGAAAGCATTTCAACTTCTTTCTAGAAATGCAGAATGAAAAAATGTGAACATTAATATTACAAATGTTGATACAATTCTATATTGTATCACTTTCTTAAAGTGTTTTAAAGCTCTCCAGAATAGCAAAAGTACAAGGTCCATGGACTTAATGTTCTGGCACTATTCCCTGTTATGAAGCAATAGCTCACATCAGATAGCCAACAAACACTATGTAGAGAAGCTGTTTTCTGTTTGGTCCTTGATGTATGGTTAAAAAAAAAAGAGGTAGATTTAATACTCTCTTTCATCATGGAACTGAAGATTGGGGTGATTTGATTGGATTATACCAGTTTCTAGCCAATGATGTCATCCCCAAACCTGGCTAATCAGAGGAAAATTTGTCTCCATGATGCCTTCTGGAGAAGGGTCTGCAGGACAGTGGGCGTTGCAGAATTCTGGGAACAGTTTCTCTGGCTGCCATCAGTACTGGGAGGCTGATAAAGACAATGAGGCTTTCAAAAGGGATCTTTCTTGGCTCAGCTAAAGAATGGGAGTGACAATGGCAAAAGAGCCTCCAATAAATAGTATGAATACCAGATAGATAGATAGATAGATAGATAGATAGATAGATAGATAGATCGATAGATAGATAGATAGATAGATAGACAGGCAGAAATGTGAGTCCCAAGGTGTTGCTGACTTTGACTTTGATGATCAAAGTAGCAAATTAAGGTCTTCATGGGACAGAGACCCACCATACAAAGATTCCCAGAGGATGGGAAGAGGCTGCCAAGAGACAAAATGAGAACTGTTGGGGCCTTACAGAGTAAAAGGAGATAATCTCATTGGCCTTCTTAGAACCAAAGATAATTGATGTCTTCTTATCCCTTTGTATTTATGGACTTATACAAAGATTAGGTTTATATAACTCACCTATGACAAAAGCTCATCAAACATGATGTCTGCTTGTGTGCTATAATTCTTTTTTGTGAGTTTTATCCATGGGTTGACAGTCTATGAAAGGAAGAAAGAAGCCGTAAAATTTTCCAGAAGTGTTGTTCTTGCCCACAGGCTTGACTTTTGCACTGAGTGGCTGATTTTGCAAAGTGTCTTGTTCAAAGGTTAACTCTTCCAACATCTAACCTTGGATCTCAATGTGTCCCAAACGTGGGAGCCAATGAAAAGATGGGATGGGTGATAGATATCTTTTAGCTGATAACTGGGCATAGGTTTTCGGTGGGCTTTTTGATCTGCCTATTAACTAGTGTAGTATCTAACAAGGTAGTACGGCTGACCATATCAAGGTAGTGGATGCAGTACTTCAGTTTAGTCCTTACCACAATCCTATAAATAAATATCTTCATTTAGATGATTATAATTTGAGAATAAGGCAAAGATTCAGTGGTTAGCTCATGGAAAGCTCATTTGTATTAAAGCAAAAACTAGATACTGCAAGTAAGGGATATAGGTCTCAGTCTCCAGGAAGGAAGGAATGTGCTAAGAATGAAAAGGTAGTCAGAATCCAGCCTCTCTGACTGAGGTGAGAAATGAGTGGAGTTCCGTAGGACAGGCCTGATGTGGTGGCTCAGGTTCCACAGATCCTGGCACAGTCACACTGGGACCATATATCTTTGCCCAGGAACCAGGCTGAGTGACGCTTTTTCAGGAATCTCAAGTGTGAGTACCTGAAGCTCCTAGTATTCCAGCAAGCAGACAGGGCTATACCACCTTAAGCATTTTGAAAATTTGGTTTTGGTTCCTGAGGAAATTAAATATTTATGCTCACTTTCATTGGTATTGTAATATTTGTATAGACTGCTTAATATTCAAGAAAATGTTTCCCCTTATGAAAAATGACTGTACATTTTCAGATAATTTGCATTTGCCATACTTAATCACTTGTTTATTTTATTCGATTATATGAGCCAAGATCTGAAATTTGTACTTTTTCAATGCTACTAAATGTTTAAAAGAATGTTTTTAATTAAAAATAGTCAATGTGTATATATTTGGTGAGAAAAATGTTTTTATTCTGTATATATAATAGCAAAAGTCTATCAAGCTAGTAATATAGCCTTCGCTATCCAAATGTTTTAATTTCTCTACTCTTAAGAGTAATTTTAAAGTATACACCAAATAGTATGTAGTACAATAAACTCTGAGAACTTATTCCCGTAAAATGCCCAGTTTGTGCTAATAGCCAATCTATTGACTATATTGACTAAATTGAAGTCCTAGAAACACCTTGGATTGTATTCATGTTTTAAAAATGCATATAAAGCTGGACCCTAAGGGCTCACATCTACTATCCTAGAAATTCAGGGGATTGTAGTTTGAAGCCAGCTAGGAAGGAAACTCTGTAAAACCAGACACAAAGTTCTGGCTCACGTAGGAAAGCGCCAACTTTGAACTCAGGATTTGAGTTCAGGCACCAGTACTGGCATAAAAAAAAATGCCTATGAGAAAAGAAAAGGGAACTTCCTACTTTCCCTTTTCCTTAAGGTTTCCATGTAATAGGAAATACATAAAAATAATTTTTATTTTTATATTCTTGTCACACAATAAAAGAAAGTAATATAGATTACATAACTATGATAGACAGATTTCACTTATTAAAATTATGTTTATTCTAAGTTCATGCCTCACATCTTTAATCTTAACTCCTTAACTACTGAGGATTTTGGTTCAAAGCCAGCCTGGGCAGGAAAGTTCTTGTCACTCTATGTCTCCAATCATCCAGATAAAAACAGATTAGCTGTGGCTCAAATGTTAGAGCGTTATCTTTGACGAAAATACCCAGGGACACTGGGATAGATCGAACACAGTTCCTGAGGACTAGCACTAACACACTAACACACACACACACACACACACACAGGTATACTATATTTACACATATACATATATACTATATATACAGTATATACCATATATATACATACTATATTAGTAGGTGTACTATATATCATATATACATGCATATGTACTATTCACTATCTGTATATCTGTATATATATAAAATATATATGTGTATATATGTGTACATATTATGTACATAGCTTATAAGTATACATAGTATATAAATACCTTATACATATACATATATAGTATATATCGATATATACTTATCAACTATAGTGTGTATATTCACAATACATATGTATACATATTATATATATTTCATATATATATACTAAAGGAAGTCTATACTCAACCAAGGATGATAGATTGTGAGTTACAAAGTGATATGAGGAGCACTCCGAGTATTTTCCTGACTTGTATGAAACTGACTGAAGAGAAATAGTATTCATTTCACAGACACATACATCATTTTCAGAGTCAAGCCATAACAATCAACATATTTTAGCTTTCTGAACTCCTTGGTAGACAGATCAGTTTGAACTAACTAAAAAGCAGGAAGTCACTGTCTGTACCCCACAACAGCCTACTTCCCTACCTGCAAAGTTAGTTACACAGCCGCAGCAATCCATGCCCTTGGGATCCTTTGCCATGAACACACTGCTACTTCTTGCAGGAACTGAAAACCTGCAGAGCAAAGTGGGAAACACAAATTCTGACCAAAGTTCATGAAAGAATCAACTTGTCCTTGGCAACAGCCATGCCTGTGAAGTGTATCTTTGATGTCGCTGCCATGTTCTGCCATTAGAGAAGGTGGGAACTGAAGAATTATTATTTGAAGAATGGCTCACAGAATCCCATATTTGAACAAAGGATACAGGACTCTTCTTTGAAGGAACCATCCTGGATTAAATCCCATCTCGCTAAAAGCAATACAACAATGATTGCTTCTTGAATTTAATATGAAGTTTTAACATTTTGTTAATGGAATTTCACTGTTTGGAAAACGATTACTATCTCTCTCCGTCTGGGGTGTGGGGTATGGAATGCATGTTCTTGGATCTCAAAGTGAGTGCAATTCCTACATAACGAAACTGCTTCACAGCTAGCCAAGTCATGACTCAATACATAGAAGAATGTTACTGTTAGCAGAAATGTTAGAACACCTCACACATTATCTACTATTTGTTCAACTTTGTATCTCCTTCCAAAGAGTAGACAACTGTGCAAAGGAAACATGCAACTCCAAACAGAACTTTTCTCTATAGCCTCACAAATGTCAAAAGCATTGGAAAAGCAGTTTCCAAAGCAGATGTGAAATATTCCTTGCTATTGATATAAAATCAATAGCATGCAGATGCACAGATGCCCTAAAGATAAGTACATTTTAAAGTTTCTCATCCGCATGAATCTGTAGTAATTTTCCTACAAGCAAAATACCTTCATTTAAATTCTTAAAAATTCTTATTTTTGAATTGCAAATGCTTGATCTTACAGAAAATCTGCTATAATTTAACATGCATTGCTTGTCCAAAATACTACTCTTTTTTTTGGTGGTGGTGGTGGTACTAGAATTTGAACTCTGGGCCTTGCATCTGCTAAGCAAGTGATCTACCATTTCAGCCCCAGCTCCAGTCCTTTCTGCTGTCATTCTTTTTCAGATAGGGTCTCAGATACAGCCAGGATTGCAATCATTTTCTTTATACTTCCTGAATAGCTGAGATTACAAGTGCATATTACCACATCCAGATTATATTCTGAAATAAAATCTTGTTAAAATTTTCCCAGAGTGAATTTAAACTGCAGTCCTCCTGTCTAAGTCCTATGTAACAAAACCATTCCTGGCCTATATGCTCAATTCTTAAGCAACCGACTGACATAATATGCTAACTACATATACAACAGATGTTTTAATAAGAAGACACTTTCATTAACACACTAAAAACTGCCACAATTGCTGCCTTTAAAATAAACAAAAATACAAAACTAAAAGCTTTCCTACAATGATGTCGTGACTTTAAGGGATCATGTGAAAATAAAGCTGCATGCAATTTAGAAGTCAATGGGTAATATGCATAAAGAGTAACTGACATATTCCTCACTGATCAGTTGTCCACTGTTATTTTGCATAACTCTCTTTTCAAAAGTTTACACAAAACAGTTTGAGCCTGTAGCGTATTCATGTAGTTGAAAGGCAAGGAATACACACAAACTCCTGAAAAGGAGCATGTACACCACAATAAAAACACCAGCCTGTTTTGATGGCTGCAATAGGAAAATGAGGCTTGAAGACAATTTTCACACCCAGAGAAAACCATCCCAGAGCATACTCCTTGCATTGCTGCTTTGGGAGTGTGCTGTGTCACAGGACTTGGCATGTCCACTCTTAGGCCCCCGAATTGTTACACAGTTTTAAATTGATTTTAACTAACAGCATGTTAGAAGTCCTATCAGTTTTTTCAAGAAACTAAAATTACAGTTACTGTGCTGAGTACTTCCTTCCTGAAGATAAACAGAGGCTATCTAAACTAACTGAATTAAGAAAGTCAACATAACAGGTGATTGAACTCATTTCCTCCAAATTTATACCTTGTCCACTAACTCTGTTTTATTGTAAGATTTTGCCATTTGGGAATCCTTGCCATCACAATTGTTTAAACTAGTTGATTATTAGGCATTTATATATACACATATACCTTTTATTCCTGGTACTGAGATTTGAATTCAGATTCTCTTGCTTACTCAGCTTGCATGCTCAGCTTGCTTGATTGGCTCACACTGTGCCACTTGAGCCACATTACAAGCCTTACTTTTAGCTGGTTATTTTAGAGAGGAAGTTTCCTAGACGCGTTATGCCTAAGTTGGCTATAAACCAGTATCCTCTAGATCTCAAACTCCTTGAGTAACTAGGATAACAGATATGAGCTGCTGGCATCTGGTGGCATACATATATTCTTGTCTAACCAATCTGATGGATTTTGAAAAGATTTTACCTACAGTACAATATTACAAAAATAAGTTTTTTAAACAGACTGACACTTGAGAATATTTTGAAACAAACACATTACCTACAGATCGACAAAACTGAAAAGCAGTGATTCAAATGTATAATACAGAGCTAAAAATTGACAATTTCCAAAATAGCTATCCCGTACCTCAACTGAAAAGAATGCGCAATGAAATTCTAATCTAATGCAGGTCAAAAATGCAAACGGGTTATAAACCTTAATGGGAAAAATAAGACAACTTTTTATTGATCATTCCTGTTAAAATGAGAATCATAAAACCACAAAAAATGACTACAAACTCACCTGGAACACCAAACGGAGAAAATAGAAGTCCTTCATCATCTGTGTTATTATCACAAAATCTTATATGACTGCAGGTCAAACTATTGGTGACAGAAATTGAATTCTTTATAAACTCCAGATGTCTTGTACATAAAATAATTGTGTTGGAGTTATACTGGTTCCAAAGTCTCTTCTGTGTTAGCCTACATAACACATATGGCCAATCTAAGATAGATGTCTCTTTCTGTAACCTATGATTATTATTGGAAAGCAAAAAGTAAGGAAAAAAGTCAGTGGGTGATCCACAGACAGCTGTGTTTCCCAGCTCCTTAAGGCAAGACCTTCTCAAAAAGTTTCCCATGGCTTTTAAGAGATTTAAGTTTTTGAGTTCTATGTACATTTTAGATAGAGACCCTTGTCTGTTGTATAGTTAGTAAAGATCTTCTCCCAATCTGTGGACTTTATATCTCTCTTGTTAGCTATTTCCTTTTCCATGCAGAAACTCTGCAGTTTAATGCAGTCCCATTTGTTCAACCATTCTATGATTTGTTGTGCATCTGGGTCTTTATTAAGAAAGTTTTGACCTGTGCAAAGGAGTCTAGTGTTTCTCTTATTCCTCAAAGAAGCAACTACCCCATTAAAATTGGGCTAATGACTTAATGAGAGACTTCTCTGAAGAGGAAAGAAGAATAGCCTATAGACACATGAAGAAATGTTCAACATCCAAACAACATTAAGACTCCACATCACCCCAGTTAGAATGACCATTATCAAGAAATCGAATAATAACAGATGTTGGCAAGGATGTGGCCAAAGGGAATGTTACTACAGTGTTGGTGGGAGTGTACACGTGTGTAGCCGATCTAGAAAGCAGTATGGAGGTTCCTTAAAAGACTAAACGTAGAGCACCCCTATGACCCAGCAATCCACTTCTTGGCATTTACCCAAATGACCACAAACAAGGCCCTATTTCAGCTACCCATACAACCATGTTCACTGCAGCATTCTTTACCATAGTGGAGACATGGAACCAATCCTGATGCCCCTAGAGGAATGGATCAAGAGATGTGGTATTTATATGCAATAGAATTCTAAGCTTCCATCAGGAAGAAGGACATCCCCTCATTTGTAAGGAAATGGAAATACTTGGAAAAAATCATATTAAGTGAAGTGAGCCAGACCCAAAGAAACACATAGTTTCATCATTTGTAATAATAAGGATAGTCCTAGAAGAGGATCACAATAGCTCAATAGCTATGTACATATAACCATATAAGATGATGCTAAGCAAAATGAATTGCAGGATGTGGATACAAGAGGCTTTTCTTTGTTGTTGTTGTTGTTGTTTTTAATGTACTATGTGAAGATATTTATATTTTCTTTATTTTCTCCCCATTTGGTTTATGCTCTATTTTCACTGTATTTTTGTGCCCTGTCTTAAAAATATATTTACCTGAATTGGGGAAGAGAAGGCAAACACCAAAATGGTGAGATAAAGGACAAAATGTGAATCAATGCAACAGTGATACTCATAAGAGAGTAGGTTGGAAATGAACTTTACAAGTTAGTAGGGTAATTGGGGGAGGAGAAATGGAAGAAAAATGAGGAAAGGGATAACAATGTTTGACATGAAACTATTCATTATCTTATGCATGTACCTGTAAATCCCTCTGTATATCACCTTGACAATAAAGTTAAAGTACACAAATAAAAAAAAGTTTCTCACTGCTGAGTCCGTGTAGGGCTGGCTGTGATAGCAGCAGGCAAAATGGACATGAAGGACTCAAGCATCTGAGCCCATCCATGCGAGACTCTGTCTGCTTATGTTGTACTGGATTATTGGTCTCACTGGAACTTCCTTACATTGGCTCGCATTTAAACACCCATAGCCACCCTACTATTCTTGCACTCTGGGGAATGGCCAATTTGGAGAAGACTTGAGATAAACTCTGATGAAGGAGAAGCATGGTGATGTGTTTAGATTTGTACCTCTGGATAATCAGCACTGGAAGCAATGTTTACTGTACTATATGAATGTCAGGATTGGTATCTAGATCTAGAGGATGAAAACCCAAATGATACTGATGGAGAAGCCCACAGAGAAAGTCTGAGATACACTTATCTACATTCATGCCTAGACAGAAAGATTGTTCCATTAACACATAAGGGCAAGCCACCTGAGAAAGATTTAAAGTATTGTCTGTAAGCAGCCAATATTGTCTCTGTCTATACATAAGATGTGATCGGAGGTTATAAAGTTGGCACGGGGAGGACAGAACCCTGACAGTTGCTAGGCAGCTTGAATACACAAGATGTTCATCACTAAAAATACTTTATGCTACTTTAAGGTTCTGTTTACCACTCTTGGAGTTGCTCAGTGCTTCTACAACTCTCGAGTGAGGCAGATACAAGGCTTTTCCTTCCTTACAACTCCCTTACACCAATTTTTCATAAGACCGTCAGTATTCTTAGAGTAAGTTATCATCAGCAGATGGCCTTCACTGACAAAGGTGAAATAACTTAACCCAGGGTCTGTCTGTAGTTTACTCTTACCTCCCAAATATTTGTCTCATATCCTCTGAGTAGACCTCAGAGAACTTTGCTGTGTGCAAGTCTGTCTTCAAGCAGGCCTCTGTTGTGAATGCCAGGAGCTGGAATGTGGGCAGAAAGTCTTGTCCATTACCTCACATCTGCTAGGGCAAATAAGACAGACGGTGCAGCTCAGAAGCCATTCAGAAAGCTGGAGCTGATATCCCCTACCTCTTAAAGAAAAGGTAAAGTTCTCAAGGAGATCAGCTGCTGTCAGGTTCTACATAGTCTTGCGTCTAGTATGAAGTCCAGATTAATGAATTCAAGACAGCTTCTAAGGACATTGTTAATCGAGATCCCACCACTTGAGGCAGGATGAGCTTCTCCTTTTGCTCTGTTTTGCCATCTGCCTCATGTTTCCTAGGTGATAGCCTTGAATTTCCATACTCCTCCATCCCCCAACCCCACCTGCCAATCCCCAGACTCATCTTCTGTAACTGAGCCAATGAGCTGCAATAAGAACCTTAAAGACCTCCTCATGCATACTGTCTTTGAATAAGATGAACAAACTTACGTCTTTCTTCTTAAAAGACAGAAAAGAAAGGCTTGATGAAATGCAAAATTTTAAGAGAAATGCACATTTTCCCCTGAATCCAAAAAGGCCATTCATCCTCCCTTTCTTCATTGATGTGATACATTTGTATTTAATCTAGGGCATATATCATATATATATATATGTATATATATATATATATAAAATCTGTGGTGAGGGTAGATGTTTCACTCTTTTTTACAATTTTCTCCATTCCTGGGATAAATTTCAACATTCATTGTCATTTTTATCCACTAGCCAGTTTTCTATAGAGCTTCTATTAAATAGCTGATAGGCAAATTCCCTTTAAGTTTTGCTGATGACAGGTTTTGAGGGAACCCTCCCAAGGATTTCTGGGTTGTATGTGTAGCTTCCTTGTACAAAACCACAGTGCTGGTGGAGAAGCTGGTGTCTGACTAGTTGCTTTTCCCGGGCAGTATGCTCAGTGACTTGCCTGGTTAGTAACCTTTTTAGAAGCAGAAAAATGGACATTTCACATTGGAGACATGCATTCCAGGAATTTCCCAAGGAATGGTCTTTGTCTCACATAAGTTCTCTAAATGAGATAATCAGAAGAACTGGAAAAGTAATAGCTGTATCTCATGGGCCTAGGTAGACTCTAGTGTATCAGGTTTCACCAGGTCAAAAATGAAGAACTATAGTGTGGTTCTTGTCAACAGAAAGGCGGGTTTCCTATTTAGTTATTTTCTCAGTTTTGGAACGTGCTCGATGAAATTATGGGTCAAGTATCACCTAAGGGGCCCCATTCGTGGCTGATAATAACCACAGATGTTGGGAGGGGTGATACAGCCCAGTTAGCTGCTTCCTCTGATTCTTCTGAACCATCACTGACCAATGATCTCCTTTGGACCGCTTGAGTCGAGTGAGCTCTTCCATTAGTGGAAGTAAGAATCCTAGCAGAAACCTCAACCATCCATTCCACATCAAATTTGTCTCTTCAGCTTCTACACTCTGTCTTGGGAAACCTGAGCCTAATGTTCCATTTTTATTTGCTGGTGAATAAAACTGAAGGCAGGAAAAAACAATATCATCTTGGGAAAATGGCCTGGCAGAGGAAGGTTTACCTTCTAGTTCCTATTTTGTTTTAGATGTTGATTTGTCATTTCATAAGCACCATTTTCTCCATCCACTTACATAACATTTTTGTCTTGCTTGAGAAAACTTTTTTTTAGGCTTTTCTTTTGTTCTTGGTGCTGATGTTATCAGATGATTATCTATATCAAGTTTAATTCTGCTCTGAGGGATTGATATGCCAAGATTGTCCCATGTTCTGGGAATGACCCCCCCCCTTGCCCAGGGCCCATGTTCTAGGGATTAAAAACACATGTTCCTGGAACTAGCCCGGACTTGAACCCCAGGTGGCAACAGCCCAATGCCCAGTGGTTAGATACCTGAGCTCTGACCAAGCCTGAAGCGACCAGTGGTTTGAAGTTACCAATCAGCCAATCAGGTGATTGTAACTATGGAATTCCCCTAAAACTTGTTTGTATAAAAGCTGTGTAAAAACCTTTGTTTGGTGCCTCTTAGCGTTGCCGGCTCCGGGTACACAGAGGTCCGAGTTCAAACTCCGTAATAAGCGACCCTTGCCTCTTTGCTTTGACCTTGGCCTCTGGTGGTTCTTTCAGGGTCCTAGAAATTTGGGTGCAACAGGATTTTCTCTTTTCCTTGAGTGTGTTTCCTTTGAGGACCTTTTTATTTTTATTTAGGGACTTTTTACTTGAAAGGAACATGGTGGTTTCGTTCTTCAATGGTTAACTGTCAACCTCCAAGTATTCAAGTATTTTCTTTTATATCCTGTGTGTGTGCATGTGCGTGAGAGAGAGAGAGAGAGAGAGAGAGAGAGAGAGAGAGAGAGAGAGAGAGAGAGAGAATGTATGTATGTATGTATGTATGTATGTATGTATGTATGTATGTATGTATGTAAGAGAGAAAGAGAGAGAGAGAGAAATTGAGAAAGGCAGAGTTAGCAGGGCTTAGACTCAGGCCTTAGCTTTTTTACTCAGGCTGGCACCTGAACATTTGAGCCACAGTTCCTGTTTTTTGTTGTTGTTGTTTAATTGGAATAAGAGTCTCATGGAATTTCCTGCCTAGGCTGGCTTTGAAGTTTGATTCTCAGATCTCAGCCTCTTTAATAGTAGCTAGGACTGCAGGTTTGAGCCAACCGCTTATAGCAGTGTTTCCTTTTTGTTCTGACATTGTATTATGTTTAAATTTGATTTGACTGCTGAGAAGTTGTCTGTGTTCTCTGCCACTTCTTTTATTGTGCCACATATAAAACTTAACCATGATGAGAGGGGAGGATCCAGCTCTGGTGATGATCCTGACTGAGCCACATGTGGTGTCATTTCTGTTTAGTCCACCACAGCAGAAACTAAACCAACTTCCACAGCTAGTGACAAGGCTGGAAAATCTCTACTGCAGGGAGAGAGTAGCCAACCTAAGCCTGGGTTTTGATTTCCCATCTTCATGTTTCTCATACCTTAAAGGGAATGAATGTTATAATAATTTTGCTACTGGATATTTCTCTTTCATTTCAGTTCTGTTGGTGATTTTTTAAAAAAATTTATTCCCGGGGTATAATGTACAGAGGGGTTACTGTTACATTCATCAGGTGATGGGTACATTACTTCTCACATATTGATACCCCTTCTCATGATTTTGTCCCCATTTCCCTCCCCCCCATTTTACTCACCCCAAAAGTGTTCAGAACAAATGTATACCTGATGATCTTTCAGTTTCTTCTGGTATGTGGATTACTTGCAGTTATTCTTTAGCATTCTTCAGCTGTGTTTTGTAAATAGTTTCCTGATAAAAGCAGGATGGAAATCCTATCTTCCAAAAGAAAAATGTCCTTTGGTTTAAGATGATAACCATACATCACATGATATAATTGTATCACTTGTTACAAAAAATGGGTCTTCACAGATGCTAATGAGACCTTAGCACTGCTATTTTGAAGTGGTGAGACACTGTGCTGGTGATGGTACTTTCTTGGTATTGGTATGTGTGTATAGATTTAGTGTAACAATTCTTCTGAGACATAAATAAGACAACATTATTGTGGATCCTCTATCGCTGTTCTCCAACTCTTGCCATTACTTTTTGAAAGAAAAGGCTTTGAAAATAGACAATGAAACAGAAGAGAGAAGCAGGGGAAGAATAGGAGTGGGTAATCGCTTATGCTAGTTGTTTTTATCATTCAAATACTGCAGAGATGAAACTCTTGGCTTCATCTTTGCTCCTATTACCTAAGTGATTATGATCATGCTTTATTCCCTTCTAAGACTCTGCTTTACCTGTATCTATCTCCTATCTATCTGTCTAACAATTTGCCTACTTACCTGCCTACTGACATTACTCTATCTATCTATCTATCTATCTATCTATCTATCTATCTATCTATCATTTATCTATGATCTACCTACCTACTCATCTGTCTACTTCTATGACTGCCTATCTCTCTATTTGTCTGCTACAGTTTAGACGTGGAAAACCCCCAAATATCTAGATGATTCTCTTGTTGGTGAAGATAGAGAAACTTAAAAGAAAGGCCCAATATCACTTCAAGTCATTGAGACTTCCTTAGAAGCAGATAATGGGCTCCAGCCTCTTGTTCCTGTTTGTGTTTTGTTTGTTTGTTTTTACTGTCATCACAAGCTACTTCACCACAGGCATAAAAGCATCAGGGAAGACTGATCATAGAATTGAACCTCAAAACTGTGAGCCCAAGTAAATCTTTACTTCATAAGTTGACCATCTCAAGCATTTTATTAGAGTAACTGTATGTGTTTTATTATAGTATCTAGGAAGCTGTCTGTATGCTTGTCTGCCTGCCTGCCGATCATACCATCAAAAGGGATACTAGACAGATTTCCATAATTGACTTGTATCTATATCTCATTACTTATTGTTTTCAATGATTAATTTTTAATTTTTAGTAATATTCTATTGTTTGATTATGTCACATTATATGAACTTTTCTGCATTATACATTCACTGAAATGACTAGCTAGGTCAGAGAACATTCCTTTGTTTGATTTTGCAATACTATCAATTTCTTTTCTAAAGTTCAACTTACCAATTTGCACACTTCCTGGCAGTGTGTAAGAGATCTTAAGGCTTCAAATCTTTCTCGGTACTCAGTACTGTAAGATTCCTTACTTTTAATTTTAATTTTCTCAGATTATCAATATTATTCAAAATATTTTATGTGTTTACTAACCACTTATTCAACTATTCTGTGAAGGGACTATTAAAGTCATTGTGCAGATTTCTTTTAGATTTTTTCTTATGCCAAGAATATTTACTGTAATTCTAAAGCTTTTTATTTATACATCTGATAAATAGCTCATTGTAGATCAGGACTTATATCTTTATGATCCTTTTAGTACAGAACTTAATTTGAATGCTGTTGAACGTATCAAACTTTTATGGTTTACATTTTTATTGCCTTAAAAAATCTTCCTTTCCCTAAAGTTTAAAAAGATCACTGTCTATAGTTTGACGTTTAATATATAAGCTTTTAATCCATGTGGAATTTGTTTTTTGCTTATGTTATAAGGTAAGGTTCAATTTTAATTTTCCTATATTTCAAATCCAATTGACTCAGCACTACTTATTAAACAGTTACTTCTCATTGATTCACCATCCCACCTCTATCATCATAAAAGGACACCAGTATGCAGGCATAGTATGCAAGCATTGTCTGTCTCTCAGCTCTTTCCAATGAGTATATGTGTCTGGCAAATTTATGTTTTCTAAACTGCTTTAGCAAATGTCCTTCATCAGGTTAAAGTTGAAAATTCTTTTAAAAGTTTCTGAGATTTATTTCTCAGACCGCAATTACTTGTCGAATTGATTCAATTTCCCCATATGTAATAAAAAATTGTTCAACATAAGTTTTTAACCTAGAAATCTATGAATCAGAGTAAAAATGTTGTCTACTATTATGGTGAAGTATGTGTATCAGTTTTCAAATGTTACATTATTTCTACGTTTATAAAATTAATGAAATATGTTAGATATGACTTAAAAGTATTTTTAGAGGAATTATCTATCTAAAGGAACATAATATCTGTATCTAGATATAGGTGATATTAGATCTATCCACAGGAGTGTAATTGCTTTGAATCTTTTCTTTCTCATGCTGATCCTGTCCAGTTTCAGTATCATCAAATGAAGTGGAAAGGGTGGGGCTCCTTTTTTGAGAGAGATAATTGTAGGATTGAAATATCCATACTGCTTATCTCAGAATAGGCCTTGTAATGCTATGTATACCTGAAGAACATCACTGAACCAGATTAAATTATGTGATCTACATATGTTTAAAAAGGACTCTCAGTATCATAGAATACAGGAAAGAAAAATTCTCCTGCTTCCATAAAATACCTCTTACCATCTGAATGAAGATTAAGCTAAAACAAATAAATGTGGTTGGAGCTTTGGAACTTTTATTTTTATATGTACTATTTGAGTTTAAATTATTACCATTCATTAATAGTATATGGAAGTTTCATTATGATTAAGAATTTTTATAGCATAATCTAAATGTAGGCTGTTTAAGAGGCATATGATAAGGATGTTAGAACTCAAAATGTAGGAAACATTAACTGACAATAAAATCATATTTCACTATCCTATGTGGCGAAATAAATGGCCTGCAGGAATAATGTCTGCCATATCTTCTTCTTTTATGTATACTTCTAAAATATGTGCATTTCATGAATCTAAATTGTCTTAAACATCAGGAAAAATAAATTTTATTTTCTTTTATTCTGCTGCTGGTCCTGAACCTCTTTTACAAAGTGAAGTAGAAGGTAGCTCTTCTTAGCTTTTCTTCCCTTCTTGACTTCTTCACTTATCTACCTGAAGGTTAACAGAGACCCTCAGGATCTGAGCATGCAATCCACTTTCAAACATAAGAATTGTATTCCAGATTATTAAAATCATTATAGGGCACAGAATCTCCACTTTAACACCATAACAGGACTGGTCCATTTGATACTGTGGTATTTTTAAATGGAGAGAAGTCACATCTAGGTATATTTTGGTAGTATCTACTTGCTCATGTGAATATGAACAATACTGTGACACTCAAGACAAATTAATCTTTAATTAATTTATACATATATATATATATATAATTTGCCAGTCTGGGGCTTGAGCTCAGGGCCTGAGCACTGTCCTTTGACTTTCTCAAGGCCAGAGCTCTACCACTTGAGCCTCAGCACCACTTTCGGCTTTTTTCTATATATGTGGTATCAAGGAATCGAACCTGGGTCTTCATGGATGCTAGGCAAGCACTCTACCACTAGGCCAAACTCCCATGCCCTATATATTCTTTTTTTTGGAGGTGGTCCAAGATCAGGACATGACGCTTTCATTCATTGGTAGTGCTCTACCAACTGAGCCATTCTTCCATTTATACTTTCTTCATCAACATATGGCCTACAGTTCAGAGGTTTCAGTCCACAGCCACTTGGCCCATTCATTTGAATCTGTGTTGCAGCAGAGCTTCCTGATGAGGAGAGCTGAGTGGTGCCAATGTGCTCACCTTATGGCAGCATAGGAGCAGAGAGGCAAGGAGAGAAAGAAGGAAGGAGCCAACAACATGATACCTCCCAAAGACCTATTTCCAGTGATCTACTCTCTCCAGCCAGTGGCCATATCTACCACTCCCAATAATCCTCTCTGCTTGTGAACCCTTCAGTGAATTCATCTACAGGTGCTATCAGAGCCCTAGGAAGCTAAACACTTCTCAGTGATTGAATCTACTAGATGGAAACCAGTCCTTCAATACATAGTGAGAGGGGAGGCACTTAATATTTAAACTATATTATGGCTTCTCCACCCACCATCTGCCAAGCACATCACCACAAAGCATATGAAATAATTTTGCAAACTCGGCAATTATGGTCAGTAGCTCTTCTGTACACATCTGGTACCTTATAAAATATACCTCTACAGGATCAACAGGCAGCCCCCAGGATGAGAATAAGACAACAGACTTTCTACCAGACTGTGCTGGACCTTGAACAGCCATAACGAGCTTATGTCCCTCATCTGTCAAATGGAAGAGAGGAAAATGGAGGGGGACCACATACATGTCTTTGTGCTATGTGCCTGCTCCGAGGAAGCATGAGGTGAGCAAGAGAAACAAGTAATATACCTCGCACTATTGGGTGGGTCTTAGCACATTCTTTTGTAGATTAAAGTAGATTGTACTTAAGAATTGTTTGAAGCAGGTTGACTCTGAAGTTATATAGCTGAGGACTTGTATTTCCTTGACTATGAACCTGATCACTTGTGAGTGAAATGAAGGTCTTTGGGGAAGGTGAAGGTGTTAATTTAAAAGGACAAAAGCTAAACAAGAAAATCAGTGACTTCTGAGTGGTAATCTACTAATATGAT
The DNA here is from genome assembly GCF_031878675.1 of Megascapheus bottae. Taxonomy (NCBI): domain Eukaryota; kingdom Metazoa; phylum Chordata; class Mammalia; order Rodentia; family Geomyidae; genus Megascapheus; species Megascapheus bottae. The sequence continues at coordinate 7,267,167 of NC_143517.1, read as the reverse complement.
GCGTTGTCCTCTTCTAGGAGTCTGGGGCATGAATCTGTCCAATGTCCAGGGGAAGGGCCATGTTCCTTACAGGCTGAAAACTGAACAAACACCTGTCTCACCAGGCCAGGGAAAGCATGAAGAAACAGCACAGTAAGGAACATTTAAGGAACGTTTCAGCACATTTAAGGAACTCTAGAGAATATGAAACAAACCACAGCAATGAGAAATCATTCCCACTTAAGCACACTAACTAAAAGAACATAAGAAATGTTACCTCTTAACTTTAAAGGCATTTTCTTACATGGCTAGAAGGTATACTGGGGGAAAAAAAGACTAATGTGAAGAACTTTTGTTTGCTCTACATTGATACATGTCACAAACCAGAATTACCTGGTTCTACCCATATGGGTTTCTTTGAGCCTAGATGCAGTGGCTCATGCTTGTAATTTAAGGTACTCAGGAGGCAAAGATCTAGAGGATTATAGTTCAAGGGCAGGCTGGGCAGTAACGTTGATGACAGTCCATTGTTAAAGAAACCAGCGAAAAGGTGGGTTCGAGGCAAGTCTCAAATGATAAAGCATTAGTCTACCAAGTAGAAAACCCTGAGTTTAAATTCCCACACTAGAATTGTTTTTGAAAAGGTGTGACATTAGGTAAGATTGTACCATATACAGGAAATGTGCAAAGAGAATAGGTTTTATGTGATCTTGCAAAACTCCTAATCATAAATATGTGAAATAGCTAATATGTTCCTATCTTGATATAGTAATCATTTAATTAAGTAGATACATTTAAAGTACAAACCATGTTGTAGACCTGAAATATATATATATAATAAAATACATTTTAACAGTAGCATTTTGCTACTGTTAAAGCATTTTGCTGAACTGACAAGGTGATGTAAAGTTTATGAGACATCCTTCATATTAGTGCATTCATTGAATTGTTTCTAAAGCAGTTCTGATCCAGGGGTGGACCAAAAGGGGAACTCAGAACATGAGTAGGAGAGGGAGGGCAGGAAGTAGATTGAAAACCCCAGGATTAACCCTTTTGATTATTTAGCTTTAATCATACTGCTGTGAAATTGATTTTTCCCTCTTCTTCTTCATCTGTCAATAGGGTCTGTCCCACATATGGAAAATTGAATAGGGATTAATTTCTATTTAATAGTGGCAGGGGATAGGACGTGTCGGTGGGGGGTCATGAATTTGTTTTGCTGAACAGATAAACCATCAAGGTAGCTGCCAGAATGGGATGAGGGTGACAAAGTGATACTGATATCTGCCACCGCACAACTGAAAATGTAACAAGACTAGTAAGGATATCACACATGAAACAAACACAGTAGGAAACAATCTGGAGGATGTTAATTAATGGGATAATTATGGCTGGGAAGATGCCTTGAGGACATGCTTAGAGGTAGAGAAAAAAAGACTGTTACAACATCCTGAAGGAGCTTAGATTCCAGTAAAGGAAAGAAGAAGCTATGTAAAGACATCTGTGGTAAGTTTTGGATACCAGTGATGCACCAGCAGGCAAGATAGAGGCTCTAAGCAGTTACCTGACTAACAAGTTTTCACCCTCTCCACAGGATCTGTGCATATTTGGTTTTCCTTTATGGTTACTAAACTTGGAGGCTACAGTGATTTTCACCAAGGGAAGGGGAAACAAGTGATGCAGGAAAGTACTAAGTCATTGGAGCTGGGATTCCATTTCCTGCTCAGAGCGTGTTCAGAAAAAGAAAATTAACATGTTTCAACACAGCAGAGGAATTTAGAGAGTGCTAAATTATTTTTTCTCCTGACTCTATTGCTTATTGAAATGTGTGTGAGTCACTGGACTCAGATCAATGCCTTTTTACTGATTAAGTAAACTGTTCTAGGGATCACAGTGGCTTTCTAATATGTGTTAGTCTCCATGTTGAATGAGAGGGTAACTTTTCTACAGAGATGTTTATTACAATTCTAAGTGGGGGTTTTTTGAGTATAATTTATTTCTTTCTGCAACAAATATATAACATTTCCTTCACCAGTCCCAAAGTAAATCTTTCCCCACTATGAATGGCCCCCCAAACTGTATTTTTGACCAGAAATATGTTTCTCCAAAACCATAAATATGTCTCAATCAAATTCCTACTGAGCAGAAGGAAAAATCAGTCCCACTGGCCTCCCCCCACCCCCATGCAAACACTTTTTTGGAACAGTATTTGTGGCTTTTTAGCACAGTTTGTCTTTTTCAGGGATTGGATTTGATCATTATTGTAAGCTTGTTTCTACTCTCAGCCCTGGCTCAGAGAAGACAGAAAATTCAGATGAACACCAACAATGGAAAAGAATTCTGCAGTATGCTGTGAACAAAGGAAATGTGACACAGTTCACATACCATTACATATCACACAAAGAAGTGCCACAGAAAATCTTCATTTTGAGGTACTCCATAGGAAAATGATTTCTCTTGTTTTGTATGGATAGTTCAGCAAACAGAGAAACTTGACTCAATCCTTAAAATACTGAAAAGACAGTTTTGCAAAAGAAAGGAAATTAGACAACAGTGATTTATTTCTCTTAGTTAAAATTTTAAATTAATAACTTTTCAGTTCAAGTTGGAGAGCCTGTTCTTTGGCCAGTGTCCTCATTGACTTCATTCTGTGTTACTTTATGCCCTTTAATTTGTTATTTCATATTTGGTGGCATGCCAATACTTTTGATACATTTATTTCCCTTTTCTTTTTGAGTCTTTCAGCATGAGAACAGAAGGAACATTCCTTATTATTGATGTGAGTTTTGTCATATGACAGCATGTGCATGTCAAATCATTTATGTACCAAATAAAATCTAAATGTGTAATGAGTATATCATATGACATAGAAATTTTCAAACATCATCAAGTAGACACCAAACCTTTTTTGCTTCTCAACAAAACAATACAAAAAGGATAAGCAAATGACCGTCTCTTTTACTCAAGATTGTTTTCCATTTGTACTTTTGTTTGTTTTGCTACTTATGTTTCAGAAAATACTAAAAAAAATTTAAAAAGGAACAGATGGGTGTTCTTTACTTTCTAGTTGCATTAACATTAACCAGACTACTCTGGAAAGCCTCTTAGAGGACATTCTTTGCATCCCCTCGGGTCAGGGACCAGAGAAGCATGCAACCCCAGTGCATGTTGTCCTAACCAATATTGAGACCAATGCTAAAAGAGCTACTCAGACAACCTTTCCATTCTCTCTCCAAAAGCTGCACTGCAGGAGTGCCTTGAGGGATTTTTCATTTATCCTTCAATACATTAAAAATGCATCACTGATTACACCAGTTAGCTCTCCATCACTGTGATAATTATAAGGAGAAAAGCTTTCATTTCACCTCTCATTTCAAGGGTTTTGGTCCCTGGTTGCATGGTTCTATGGCCTGGTAGAATGTGTTGGAGAGAGCATGGTAGCAGTAGAGCTGCTGACCTCATAGTGTCCAGGAAACAGAGTACAGACCATTGTCCCAATACTTCCTTCAGTGTAATCTCCACAATCTTTAGCACATTAACCTTTAGGGATATTAATATCCAGACCTTAAAACAGCTTAATTGGCATTATCTTCTATTTTGTTGTTTCTGTATTACAAAATAAGAAAAAAATGTAGACTGTGTACTAAATTATTATCTCCTTTGCTTTTATTTTCTTCCTTCTTTTCATTTGTGGTGCCAATTGTAAGGCTTGAACTCAGCACACTCCTATTCTTGACAGTCTTATATATTTGAGCTCTACCTCTACTTCCAGTTTTTTACTAGTTAATTGGAGACTCGTGGAATCGTGGACTTTTCTGACAAGACTGGCTTTAAACCACCATCCTTAAATCTCCGCCTCCTGAGTAGCTAGGATTATGGGTATGAATCACCAGTAGATGGCTAAAATTTTCTAAGTTAGTTTTCAGGGATTAAAAAAAGTTACACACTTGAAATTACAAGCTAGATAATTCTTCCATTCTTTACCCCTCTCCAATTTCCAGTCATTCTTTACTCTCTGTACCTTTAAGTTTGTATTATTCAGTCCTACTGCTTTTTTGTTTCAGTCTTAATGATCATTTCTACTGTGCAAAAAGTTGCATATTTTAGTGCTATCAGGGTGAATTCTTAAAGACTTTGGTGATAACAACATGTCAGTATTTATGAAGAGTATTTAGAATTTCTACTGCTTAGGCCATGAACTTCAGTGCTAAGAATTATCCAAAACTTCATGGAATTATGCACAGATGTATATGTACATACTTTTTATGACATGATTTAAAGCAAAATATAGACATATACTGTAAATGTCTATTTCAGTGGTCAAATGTTAGATGGTGATACATTTGGTACATTCAGTATAATTTGTTTTTCAATGCCACTTTCTGTTATGATTTGTTGTCCAATACTGTGGATACATTTCATAAACATAAGTCTTGCGGTGAATCAAAAGCTCCATAAAGGCAAGAATCTGTCATGTAAAATAAGGCCAAATATCTTCACAGTGCCTACTCTGTTCCCAAATATCAAGTGAGTGCTTGTTAAACATAAACTGTTCCCAAGAGCTAGCAATCTCTTTATGAGTCATTCCTAACAGCTGAATGCCTTCCATTCTTGGCTATACACTCTAGTTACCTGGGGAGTTTAAAAGCTATCAATGCCTGGGTCCTACTTCCAAGACTGTCAGTTAGCTAGGCCTAGAATTGCATGGACACTGGGCTTTTTCTAAATTCCCAGGTGATTCTGTCTCCTGACAATGTTGAGAGTTGCTGCTTCACAATGCTTCCTCCATCTTCCCCGAGAATACCCTAGAAGCTTCTTTACTATACAGCTTACTAGGAAGTGTACCAAGCCTGTCCTCTGTCACCTTTACTCAGGAGGTCTGAGATGGAGCCTCCTATGTGTAATCTAGCCACTTTCCTTTAGCAGTTTTTCATTTGGGGGAGTTTGGGGGAAGCTCAGAAAGTGGTTCTCCTGAAGTAATTAGGCTCATTGTAGCCAACACATGCTCATTAATGCCAGGCTATTTTCAACCACAATATCAAGGACCTTTTCCCTAGTGGATATAGATATGAAGTGTGCTACAATGCAAGCTGGGAACCAGGAGAGGCAAGGAGGACAGCATGGAACGCAAAGTGGTAGTGTGCAGGGCTACCATTGCCAGGCCCTTCATGTCTTCTCATTGTTGCAGAGAATGAATCACAGTTGGTGCCAGCCGTGACACAACTCCCCTGCATGCCTGTCATTTTACCCAACACTCTGGTACTTAATCTATGCTGAGCTCCCACCTTACATCTTACTAAGTTTGAAATGGTTTACATGTTGCCACACATCCAAGTGTAATCTCAATGCCTGAATGTGTGAGATAACCATCCCTTCTCCTGCGGTTTGGATCCAGACATTGCTTTGAAAAGGTCAAGGCAGATAAGCCTGCAGAGTGAGAGCTATCTACAGACTTTTCACAAGCAAAGAATGATGCTCTCTTACAAGAGGGCATCTGATTCTAAGGCACATTTCCCAGCAACATAACAGGCCCTCTTTATATGGCAAACATTCATGGCAAACCATCTCTTTCTACAAATGTCTTCCTTCATTCCATAGTCCACAACAGGTTTTGGAAATTCAATAGGCAAGAATGGGTGATAACAGCGCACCTCTAGAACCATCGGAACATTGGCTTGCAAGCTGACTATATGATCATCCTTCATTTCACACAGAGCTCTGGAAATATCCAGAAAGAAGTCTAAAGATTTGTTCCTGATTGCTCACAATTACAATGTTCCTACTAAGTCACAATTTGTACCCCTAGAAATAGCAATAAGTGAAGCTGGGAAGAGGAGGCAACATTCCACTTCATACAAATGTGTGTGCCCAGAGGTAGATTACAAATTCCCCTGGGTCTCACTTTTCCTGGCAATTCTATGGGAAAAACATAGTTGAAATTATTCTGGTATATAGAGAATATCAATAGGGTTATGTAAATCTAACACAACTTTCTCCTTACAGATCAGGCTAAACTAAGATTGCATTATCACAGCATTAGCTCTACCAGCCTACCAAATGTTGGCAAAGTAATGTCCCACTGCTCTGATAAGTTTTCAGATTCAATTGTCTTCCCAATTCAACCATAGCCACAATTATTTCTGATACCTATTTCTATGCGTGCACTCTCTTAGGCTCTGCAGATATGTATGTATGTATGTTTGCATGTATTTATGTATTTATGTATGTATGTATTTTGAGAGAGAAAAGATAGAATCAACATTAAGAATGACTAATCTAGATTTCATTAAGATTTTTAACCAAGAGATATAAAGCCAACATTAGAAGATTTATTTACCTTTAAATCGAGGTTTCTTTCATTATCTCTTCTAGAAACAATACACATCCATAAAACAACAATACCAAGGTCTCTAAAGAGATATGACTTTTTTCCCACAGGAAATGGTACTAAATTAAGAAGTAACTCATTATTAGATAATATAATCTAGGCAGATATTTTAGATCTGGCTGATCTACTTTTAACTGGGATTCAATATTGGCACAGCTTAGAAAAGCAGTTCACAACCTGGAGTTTTGACTTGGTTTGTTACTTCAAGTTTAAGTGATTTAGTACTTCTTAAAACATTGAATCATCATTTTTTTCTGACATACATCACAGAAAGGGAAGAAGTTCTCTGAGACGTACTTATCCATGCCACAAACATCTTTTCTCTTTTGTAATTTCATAAAGATGACTTTTTGTGACAGCAAAAATGCAGTACTTGTCACATAACAAGTCTGAATAAATGTTACCTGTTGTCATTTCATGGTTCTTTTAGCCTACACTAACTTAGCTAGAGGATTATTTTGTCTATTTTTCTCAGGTTATTGGTTCTTAACTACACCAGAAGAGCTGGCATTCGAGAGATTATCAGAATTAGAGTACAAGAACTTTGTTCTGACTCAACACTGATCATCTCTGACACACCATACACAGTCCTGAGCCTCTCCTTCCTCATTGGCATGTGGAAAGGTATAACCCTATCCACAGATCTAGAGTACACATAAAAATCATATGACTGTATGTAGGATTATCAGGGCTGGAAAGCGCAATCTTATAGAATCCACATTGCTTTAATGATCACCTAAGATCATGCTCAACAGACAAAATGGGGTCTAATACTCCTCATCTTTGTCTTGATGTGTCATAATCTCTGTTATTGCTACCACTGATTCTAATGTAGAAGGCAGAAAATGGGAAGGAAAAAGATCTATCTATACATATAACTAGATTGTCACTAAATCCTGAGACATGGACTATTCTGGTAATGATAGTGATTCTAGCAAGCTAAAAACTGGTCAAACGAACTCTTATCACTTCTTTCTGTAATGTGATAGAAAAATCTCAAAAGATTTGTGAGGGAATATGATGAAGGTGATCCAAAACTCAATAAAAATAGTATATGACTTAAAACAGATGAGGGCTGGGAATTTGGTCTAGTGGTAGAGTGTTTGCCAAGCATTCACAAAGACCTGGGTTTAATTCCTCAGTACCACATACATAGAAAAGGCCTGAGTGGGAGAAGATCTTCACCAACCAAACAGCAGACAAAGGCCTCGTATCTAAAATATATCAACAGCTCAAAAAATTGAATCACTCCAAAACTAATCTCCAAAGTAACAACCTTCCCATTAAAAGAAAGGCCAAAAACTTAAAGAGAGTCTTCTCTGAAGAAGAAACAAAAATGGCCTATAGACACATGAAGAAATGCTCAACATCTCTGGTCATAAAAGACATGCAAATCAAAACAACTCTAAGATTCCACCTCACTCCAGTTAGAATGGCCAGGATCAGGAAAACGAATGACAACAGATGCTGGAGGGGATGTGGCCAGGAGGGACCACTACTACACTGTTGGTGGGAGTGCAAACTCGTTCAACCACTATGGAAAGCAGTATGACAGTACCTCAAAAGGCTAAACAGAGCTCCTCTATGACCCAGCAATTCCACTACTTGGCATTTACCCAATCATCCAGAAACTAGGGCATACTAAATCCACTACCACAACAATGTTCATTGCAGCATTATTCACCATAGCAAAGATATGGAACCAACCTAGATGTCCCTCAGTTGATGAGTGGATCAACAAGTTGTGGTATTTGTACACAATGGAATTCTATGCTGCTGTCAGAAAAAACGACATCGACCCATTTGTTAGGAAATGGAAAGACTTAGAAAAAAATCATATTAAGTGAAGTAAGCCAGACTCAAAGGAACTTAGGCTCAATGGTTTCCCTCATTTGTCATAATCAGTAGAAACCTTGGGCTCTACTAGCAGAGATCTGCAATAGAGCAAAACCTTATTACATAAGGCCATATAGTATGAAGCTAATTGAAAAGACCTCCAGGATATTGAAACAAAAGCCATATAATGAATGATTGTTGTCCTTAATGTACTGTTATCTCTCATCTCCTTTGCTGTCCCTTGGTTATCTCATATTGTTACAGTATCTCACTTTGTTATCTGATATATTGAATTTATTTGTATTTGGTTATTTGAAATTGGATAGGGAAGTGGGAAAAACCAAGACGGGGGGGGGTGGAGGGGAGGGTAATGGGGACCAAGACATGTGAAAGGGTATCAATATATGTGAATTAATGCACCTTCTATCTGGCAAATATCATGTAACCCTTTTATTAATTACAATAAAAATATATATATATATAAAAAGAAAAGGCCGGGAATGGTGCTGTGGCTCAAGTAGTAGAGTGATAACCTTGAGAAAACCCAAGGATGTGCTCAGGCCCTGAGTTCAAGGCCCAATACTGGCATAAACAAAAACAAAAAAAGAAAAAATAGACAATGACCAGTAAATTATTAAAAAACTGTGTCAAGAAAAATTATAAAAATAATTAAGTATATATATGTTTTAATTGCATGTCATACATTGAAGAAATCAGTACATTTTAAATAAATATAATACATGTGAGCACCATTGTGAAAAAATATATATTTGTACTGATGCTGGGGCTTGAATTTAGAGCCTGAGTGCTGTCTTGAGGCTTTTTGATCAAGGGTAGTACTCTACCAGTTGAGCCATAGCTCCACTTCTGGCTTTTTGGTGTTTCATTTAAGAGTCTCATGGACTTTCCTCCCCAGGTTGGCTTTGAACCATAACCCTGAAATCAGCCTCCTAAGTAGCTAGGATTTCAGGCATGAGCCACCAACTCCCAGATTTCTTCATGTAAATTATGAAACAGATCCAACATGTGAATACAGTTTACTTGTTATCAATTAGAAAATTGTAGTGATAATTTTTGTTAGAAAAATTATGTTTATTTTAGAAAATATTGCAAAATATGTCTATAGAAGTCATAAATTTATCTTAATATATAACTATTATAATAGAAATGGCTTTTCTACAACTGTAAAATATACAAAAATATATCAAAAATATAAGCAGTAGCTTGAATCCTAAGTAACACCAGGACATATATAAAATATACCCACCTCTCTCTGTTTACAGAGATTCTGTCTCTCCATAAAATATCATTTGACCTGAAGTTTCACAAATTGTTAATCTATAGCCTTCTATCCAGCTATAAATACCTATGCTTCCTGTAGATACGAAGGTTGTATAGAGCAATATTTTAAGAAGTAAATAAAATATTCAACACATATATAAAAAGCTATTATAAACAAATTAGGCGACAAGATTAAGTAATAAAGGCGTTTGCAGTACTACTTCTCCTATATTAATGTTAACTTGTTACATTTCCCATCACAAAGTAGTATAAGGGCACAATGATGCAATGCCAGAGGCATTTCTGAAAGCTAAAATGGACTAGGTCAGACTTTTACAAGAAAAAGAGGGAAATGAAGAAAGGTTAAAGTCAGCAGTCCAGCTATTCATAGACTGGGAAACTCATGATGCTACTTCTATCATCTCACCTAACGGTGGGAGATAATGCATCTAAAGTGCTTAGCATGGTGTCTGGCTTGTAGAAAGCACTAAATAATAGTTATTGCCATCAACTTCACAGTCATTTCCTTTTATTTAAAACACCCATTAATAACTTATGTCTGATAGTCGATTAGGTGCTGTTACATCCAAAGGAAACCAGTATGTAGAGACATCTGCTCTCTGGTTTATGGCAACACCATTCACAATAGCCAAGAAACAGAAGCAATCTAAGTGTCTATCCACTAACTGATTAATTGATAAAGAACATATGGAGTATGTAGACCATGAGATACTATTCAACCATAATAAAGATCTAAGTCCAGTTATTTTCAACACAGTGGAGATCATTATATTAAGTGAAATATGCCAGTCTCATGATCTCACTCTGAATCCAAAGAGTTGACCTAATAGAAATTTAGAATAGAATAGTGGTTATCGTATGCTGGAGAGGGTCAGAGAGAGAAATTTGGAAGGGTTGATTTATGAGCAGAACCAAGCACACTATATTGCTATTACTCTTACACAGTACTAAACATTTCTTGTGTGCACATGTCAATGATCACTGACAGAAATCATCAGGAAAAGCTAGAAGAAAGGATTTTGAACATTTTGTCTATCAGCAAAGTGTATACACAGACACATACACACACATCAAGACTTCAGTATACTTAATCAGAGAGTACAGTGACTCAAAACATGACTCATGAATCAAAATATTACATGGGAACCCTTTAACACGTACAGATTTTAACGTGTATGGATCACCTAAGAGCTCATTTTTACAACTACTTCAAGATAAGAATACATTAAATAATAAAATAAAAATGACTTTTTTACCAAGTAGAGAATAATTGTGAATAATTGCAGAAAAGTTGCACAGCATAATTTATTGTAATTCTTTTTCTCCAGGTTCAAACCTATTGCCATAAAGTATATCTGCCCCCAGGAGTACAGTTTGATGGGGAGGACCGTTTGACGGCAGGGGAGAAAGGCGAATGAGAGGTTCAGATCTAAGCCAATCTCAGATGTGATTTTTTTTTCATCCCAAGAGCTATCTAAAGTTCCCACCAGACTAACATCTTCATCAAATCCTTTTATTTTACAAAAGGGAAAGAAGGAGAATAGAAGGGTGAAGGAGAATAGACCAAGAAACTACCTGCTGTGTGTCGGGGAATAGACACCTAACCTGAGAGTGGAGGCTCCAGTGGCTCTGCAGCTCCAGGATCCCCTTTTCCACACAAGATCCATCCCTGTAGGCCCCAAGACCAATGCAGAATGTGATTTCCTGCTAGCAGAAGCTTTCTGCAAACAGGTTTGTTAGTTTCTACTTGTTCTCACTCCTATTTTCCCCTACAAATCTAACTAAAATAAAGATTCTATAATGAGAACAGAACACAGTAATCGCTGGCGTCATTCACTTGAGATCAATTTACCTGCACAAAACTAGCTATCACATTGCTATGGAACTGACAACAAGAACAAAATAAATCTAAAGTTTTCCCCACACCCAAAAGATTCCAGTTATTCTCATGTCTCTGTATCTCAGATTAATTTTAATAGAGTGAGGTAAATCTAAACTTCCATTCTACAACATTTTCATCTTACTTTTCTGTCCAAATGCAAAACAAACCAATCCATATATGCAAAGTTTACATATTCATTTTAATGAATGATGAAAACCCTTGAGTGCTACCTAATATCTGCAAAATCCTACCTATGTGTGAGATTGCAATCAAGAGGGTTATTGTTCGGGAGAGCTTGCAGCTTGGCCAAAAGGGTGTCAAGACCTCATTTCAGCTAATAAAATCTGGGCATGGTGGAAAATACCTGTGATCACAGCTACAAAGGCAACAGAAATATGATGATCATAGCAGATGCCAGACAGAGTTAAATATGAAATTCTATTTGGAAAAAATCTAAAGCCAAAAAGGCTAGAAGCATGGCTCAAATGATAGAACCTGCTCAGAAAGCACTGAAGCTCTAGGTTCAAATTCCAGTACCACGTTGTGTGTGTGTGTGTGTGTGTGTGTGTGTGTGTGTGTGTGTGTGTGTGTGTGTGTTGATGAAAACTGCAAACCATTCAGAGTTGACCAACATTGTGGGCGCTGTATGTCACTGTTTAAAAATATGTTGACAGGTAAAAACTCTTTCTAACTTAGTGGGGTTATATTTCAGTTTTGCCTACTCTAATGCTTCATAGACTTACAGATTTCAACAAACTTTGCAGAATTCAAAGAAAGAAAGACTGGGATGGAGGGAAATAATAAAGAAATGAGAAAGGTAAAAGAGTAGAAGAGAAGGATAGAAGGAAAAACAAGTTGGAAGGAGAGAGAAGAAGCTGGGACTAGCCCTAAGCTTTCACTGTGCAAAAACTATAAACTTAAACCTAAGGGCTACATCTAGGGACTTACTCAATGAATGTTTTTCAAAAGAATGTGTGGGTTCTTAAGGGACTGATCATAGTCTTCAGTAGAAATCAGATGGAACATTTGAAACTGTAGGGGCCACAGTATAAATAGAGTCCAAAGTTCTAAGCCCATAGAATTGGTGTCAGCCTCAATTTAAGATATTCATTATTCAATATGGGCATGTAAATCAACATTACAAGAATGCAGAAGCCAGCCAAGCCCTCTATATGAGCTGTGTTCTGGGGCAACAATAGGACTAGTGTGTGTGGAGAAGCAGTCAGAGCAGGCCCCAAGACTATGAGGGCCTGGGTGGCTGGAGAATTCAAAAAAATGCTCAGTAGTTGAGATTAAACAGAGGAATTTCTCAAAGTCCCTCTTCCCCTGGGCTAGAAACAATAGGAGGGAATGTTTCCATAAAGTTAGTGACAAAGGCAAATTCTATGACTGAACTCTAAGAAAGACAGGAAAGGCCTACCTCATTTGAGTTCTATGTGGAAACCTTTTTTGCTGACAAACACAGACAAAAGCTGGATACTATCCACAAGGCTAGTCCTAGAATATAAAGTCCCTGTGAAGAAAAGGACGTTAATCCTATACTGTAATGTTCCAGGGATTGAACAGCCACCATTTTCAATACCCTTGAAAAATAACTGTCATTAAGAGAGCAGCACATTGTTATGTGTTTCCATTCTAAAGCAGAGTAGCTCCAATCTCCATTCAGCTCTTTTAATAGAAGCTGGTAGCATACAACATAAAGTGCTTAACAAATATTTGAAGACCTCTGTTCTGTTTGGTTATATCACATGCTATCTTTCAAAAATTATTAACTTATTAATAGAAGTGTAATTAATTACATTTAATTAATATAATAAAGTATGATGGATATATTGTTTACATTATTACATTTAATTGTATTTAAAATAAATACATGATATATTACATATAATATATTTATATACTTATTAAAAATAATAAATTTGAATACTATTCCTTTATATTATAGATAAGATTTAAAATAATTTAAAGAAGATATTACTTAACTGCATTAAAGTTTAATTTATACATACATATTTATTATTTGCATCTGATTTTTAAAAATAATACATACAAATATAAAAGTAATATACGTAATTATAGAATAACCTGTAATATGCAATATCTAAGTCAGATAAATACTTCTTGTTAATCAAATATTTCTCACTATTTTATGGTGAAAATTCTCAAATATTTTTCTAGCTTTGGGAAATGTGCAGTCAGTTATTGTTATCTGCTGTTACCCTGACGCAGGGTAACACGCCAGGGCTTGTGCTCCTGTTTATTTTTAACTCAGAACTTGGTAAATATTTCTGAAGGAGCTTTAAGAGATTTAAAACATTAGTATGTTTAAAAAGAAATTTTTAATGATGGTCTGCTGACAAGTGAAGTTTTCCTTTTTTTGAGGATTAGCCTCTTTTACTAGCTATTCACCCAAATAAACACACAACACACACACACACACACACACACACACACACACACACACACACACCCCTCAAGCTACAAATTAAATAGTGTCCTGATACTACTAGAGTCACAATAACTTCTTAAGTTCTGGAAGAGCAGAGATTTCAGTCTTGTTTATCTAAGTTTGGACGGATTTCTAGTTCTTAATCAAGATGACACAGGAGATTCTCTGGTTCTCTCTGCAAGCACAGAACTGACCCTCTTCTGCCTTCAATTGAGTCAGCAACAATGACAAACTAGATTTTTTGTGCACAGGACTCTTTAGCTGGAATTGTCCTGTTTGACATTCTTAGGACATTTATCAGCTTGTAACATCTTTATCACTTTCACTATCACCCTGTCATCCTCATTTCCCCATCTTATACATAGGGAAACTGAAGTTTCATAGGGTTCAATACCAGGATAACATGTCTAGCTCAAACTATAAGGACTGCCATCCATCCAGAAAGTGTTGGAAAAGGAATTTAAGCTCTAGTCATTTCATCTCTTGACCATTTACTTTTCTGTCTTCAATACTGACTCACTTACAACTCAGTATTTGGTTTTAAGGCAGGAATTTCCAAAATAGAGGGTGCATAAAAGGGCACTCATGGAAAAGGGTCTATTATTAATTAGGGATCTTAATAACTGGTTTCTTACAGTCACCAAGGAATATTTTGGAGGTCTTACTATGTAGCCCAGAGTAGCCTCAAACCTAATTATCATCCTTCCTCTAGCCTCCCAAGTGTTGAGATTCCAGATGTGCACACCATGTCTGGCTTGTAATTACTTTCCTTTAAGAATTTTTTTCATTATTTTGGGGGTAATGTATAGAGGGGTTACAGTTACATTTGCTAGGTAGTAAGTGTATTACTTCTCAAACATTGATAGCCCTTCTCATGTTTTTGGCCCCCTTTCCCTCCTCCCACCCCCTCCTGTAATTACTTTCTTCATAAATTCAGTTGCCACCATTAAAAAGTGAAATTAATAATAAATCAAATAAAATTGATTTCATGCTTAAGAACAGAAAAGGAAAACAATAAAATTGTTTCTCATGTAACACCGTCAAATGACTTCAAAATAAGTCAGCTGGAAGGCCTGATTCATTGCTTTAATGTATATTGTAACTTAAATACAGTTTGCAATGCATAGTTTCTGTGCATTCCATAGTTCCTATGCATAGTTCCACACTCAAATGTCTACACAAACGTTTGCTTTATAAAACAAAATAACAGCATATTTCTACTCTTTTTCAGAAAATGATTCCAACACTAGGCAAAAATCAAATTTTGCCTTTTATTTTCATTGGCAAAGGAAAACAAAAAGTACCCACAGTGAAGAAAGCTTCTCCATTTCCATGGAGATGAGAGAATTCAATTTTAAAATATTGGTGAAAGTTTGTAGAATTAACTTGAATGAATGAATGAATATAAATTAATCATGGGGGGGGGCTCCATGAAATGTCTTGGCAACTTTTGATTCAATATATTGTTTCTGGAGCTGTTGACGCTGTTGATCATGTCATGTTTGTGAGAATTTTTCTATTTACCACAGCTTTTGCTCCTTCCATATGCAAAAGTATTTATTTCCACAGTAAACTTCTCACTTTACATTGTCCCATAGAAACCAGATTTCCATCACACTCCTAGGAAGTGAATGCTACTCAACTTGATTCAGATGTCTTAAGAGTTCACTAAAGTTGCTAATCATTACAGGTTTGTATTTGCAGAACTTTGACAATTCACAAGTTTTCAGAAATAATTGCAGTCCACAATTATCTTCATTGATGAAGTTTTTATACCATTTTCTTAGTTGTATCATGGTCAATACAAACTAGTCTTGGTTTTTGTTATGTTCATTTCCTCTTACTAAGGTCACCACATGGCTGACCTATGAGTGAGAAGGCCGACAAACCTGATTCCTGGATATAAGACACAGCAAAAGATTCTAATTCATGCCTTAGAAAAAATTACTAAGAGCCAGTGTCTTGCCAATAGCTAGAGAAGAGTTGAAGTTGAGACAGTCACGCACGTGAATGGCATGTGTTCCTGTATTAAACTGTATACAACACAGACATATTCTCTCAGACCCAAACATTTTTTATGGATTACAAACTATTATGTAAATGCTAGTCTTCATAAAAAAAACCCACAACTAAGAGAGGCTTATCTTCTATCATAATTACTTCTTTAGTAATCATTGCTCATATAATTGCTTGTTCCCTAGTTACTGGCCACTTATTTGGTGAATACATAATTACTGATTACAAATATAACAATCTACTATTTTATTACTATTATTATCTTAATCTAGGGAGCATATTTTTCTTCAAGAAAAGCAGAATATATAATGAAGTGCATCTGAGGATAAAAAGGGCATATAATCAGTATAAAAGACCTCATTCTCTCAGGTGATCAGTCTTGCTTGAATTTTAAGGCCAAATTTTATTTGCAAATTCTAATGATTTTCTGTTATCTCTGCGGCTTACTTAATCAAGTGCTTGGTTGGCATAAGCAAGGTCTAGTGTCAATGAAGAACCAGAACAGAAAGTAGTTCTAAAGTTATTACATAGCTAACTGGTAATATGCTTATAGGGGTAACACTTGGGCTTATTTTAAGAGGGAAATCATACTATTGCATTACTGGATTATTGCATTCTCACTTTGTCTATATCACACACTCTGGGGGTATATTGGATGTCTGGAATCTATTTCAATGTAACTATACATCATCTCTTCCACCAACTTCAGCAGTCTAGCAAGAGTCAACTGTATTAGTCAGATTTCTGTCATTGGCAAAATACCTGAGGTAATCAACTTAAAAGAAGAAACTGTTGACTTTGGCTCAAAGTTTCAGAGGTTCCAGTCTGATTGTTTGGGGCTTGGGGTTGCATGTCATGGTCAGGAGTAGCTGGTGAGAGAAACTATTCCCCTCCAGACAGTCAGGAGCAGACAAAGAGAGGGGGATGACACAGGGTTTTCATATCCCTGTGAAGGTATATCTGCAATAATCAACCTTCCTTCCACTTGGCCCTGCCTCTTTAAGGCTCCACCATCTCCCGATTGTGCCACAGGCCAGGAACTCAAGCCTTCAATGAATGGGCGTGTAGAGAACATTCACTGCCCCACAATGACACTTTGGGAATTGTCAATTTTGTGTTTTGGCTCCACTGAAAACACTATTGGCTTTCCTGTATCTAAGAAGATGACAAAAACTTGATCATAAGTTGCCTTTGTGAAGGACACAGGATGTGCAGATGTGGCAATGTGGTGGAGAGTTAGTGAACCATTCTACGTAGATTCAGCTCTTACATATTTCCTTCTAGGAAATTTCACCTATTTGTTAGTAAGTGAACTATCTGTAATTTCATCTAGAGCCCTGAGTCAGGCAATTCCTATCCCAGAATTTTAACCAGGCACCTTTTACTGAACCACAGACAATGATGGCCAACCCTTAAGAGCCTGGATATTCTTGAACACCAAATGAAACTTAAATATTTTATGACAACTTTTCATCAAAAGTTGACTTACTTCTTGTTATTTGAAATGCTATATTTATGGGTATAATAGGAAAAAGGCTTTTCTTTAGTTTCTAAATTGTCTAACAATTGTTAAAGTTCATTCAAAATGTTCTAATTTTCTTTCTGGGCACCAGAAAATATACAAGATATGGAAAATAGCTTCATGAGCAAAATCCATAGACGGTGGTTACATGAAAGAGTTCAAGAGAGGAATAAAGTAATAGAAGGTGACTTGTCAACAGGAATTACTGACCTAGTACCACTAGAAAAAATAAAATACCTAAATCCAAACATACTAATACCAAAAAAAATTACTACAGTGTATTTACATAGTGATAGGTGTGCCTACCTCAGTTTGAATGATTTTACAAATGAGATTGCCCCAAGCAATAAAACAGATCCTTATATTCTTTCTTTTGCTTTTTTTGTTAGTCATGGAGCTTGAACTCAGGGCTTGGGCATTGTCTCTAAGCTCTTCAGCTCAAGGCTATCACTCTACCACTTGAGCCACAGCACCACTTCTGGTTTTCTGGTGCTTAACTAGAGATAGAGTCTCATGGCATTTCATGCCTGAGCTTTGAACCACAATCCATAGATCTCAGTCTTCTGAGTAGCTGGAATTACAGACATGAATTACCAGCCCCCAACTTAAGGTCCTTATATTTCTAATGCATCATTAAGCCAAGAATTTGCTTCATATCATTGTTATATAATATTGTATCTCAGATCAGCTTGTAGGCCAGAAATCTTTTTGGTTGTGCTTGGTTGTTGTTTTGTTTCTGATAGATGTTAGGTATTGCACATTAACCCTAGGGCCTGCACATGCTAGGCAAGTGCTAAACATGAACTATATTACAAGCCCTGGGTATGCATATCAAATGATATAAGATTAGATGAAACATACTTAACAATTGGCATTAATCATTGATCATGTTAATTATTATTACAGGATAGGTATTCATGACTTGTTAGAGTTGCCTATGATGTTGTGACTAATTTTCTAGTCATTAGAAAACAAAAATTTCTACTCCTGAAAAGAGTGATTTCTAATATCATGACCTACAACCTGACTAGAAAGCAGGTGAGCTAGTGTTAATACTGGAGAAATAATTCTTAGAAATTATAAAATTAGATAATTTTTGTAATTAGTATCACTGAGATTAACACCTACGGATAAGCTGTACTCAACAGTGCAACACAGGGTGACACAAAGATTGAAACACAGGATATTTCCAAAGAAAAACAACGTAATTATTTACATTCACAGAATAGAAGAGGAAAGTACACATGAACATGGAAGATAAAGGCAGAAAAATAAGCATTTTTCCATTGTGAAAGTCAACAACTGGAAATGGCTAGACTTTCAGAGAATGATTGGCTTCCTACAACTAAGGAAGCCCAACGAGAAAATGACACACATTACTACAAATACAAAAGGTGACAAGAAAAAATGCTAATTTTTTTCAGCTCTCAAAAATGTTGTGAAATATGTCTCAAAATATGTACCTATTCTATTTTCAGCTTGGAGATGTGGAAAGTATTACTCAACTCTCACATCAGGAGAAGGCTGGACAAACAGGAAGTTAACCTTTTTAATCCTGTGAGAACACTGAGGCTGGAAACTAAGTAAGACATTTTTTTTTTCAGTTGTGGGTTTCAACTCACAGCCTGGGCACAGTCCCTGAGCTCCTTCTCTCAAGGCTAGTGCTCTACCACTTTGAACCCCAATGCCACTTCCGGTTTTTGAGTGGTTAATTAGAGAAAAGAGTCTCACAGACTGTCTTGTTTGCGTATCTCAGACTCATGAGTAGCTAGGATTACAGGGGTAAGCCATAGGTGTCCAGCTCCAATCAAGACAAATTTGGGAGGGTAAGTGCCTACAGGAAGCAGCAGAACCCAGCAGACTCACTTGGAGCAAATACTACTACTAGCCCATATAAACTGGAAAGAAAATTCAACTAAATTCCCTGCTGGGAACTTAGAAAATTAGGATAAGAATCCTGAGAAAGCTTCCTATGTGGTGCTTCCTGATCTTACCCTTTCCTTTCCCTTCCCTTCCCTTCCTTTCTCTTCCTGCTCCCTTTTCCCTTCCCCTTCCCATTCCATTTCCACTGCCCTTTTCCATTTTCCATTCCTCTTTCTTCTTTGTATCCCCCTTTCTCAGTTTACCTTCCTTCTTTTCTTCTAAGTCTTCCCCCCTTCTTTTCTTCTTTCCTTTCATTTTTCTTCATTTTTACTTTTATTTCATTTTAAGAAGTATTCTTTATTTCTTTTCTATGTAGTCCTGGCTGACCTCAAGCTCTGATCCTCCTTTATTAGCTTCTCAATGCTGAGTTTATAGACATGCATCACCAGATTTAGATAACTACTCATATTCATTTTCTCTCTCTCTTTCTCTCTCTCCACATACACACACACACACACACACACACACACACACACACACACACACACACACACACACCAGAAATCCAACTTACCTATGACAAGAATGAATAGAACTTAAAGCAGAAATAGCCAAGTATCTGTAATTGGAAATGGAGTTTCCAACACTGTAATTCTAGTACTTGATAGAACAAGAAGTTAGAAAATAAACAGGAATACATATTATTGAAATAATACAATATGTGCCAAACAGACAAAATTGGCAATTACAGAATATTCTGCCCAATATCAGCAATGGAGACATGCTTGTCAAGTGCACAAAGAACATTTGCCGTGATAGACAATACTGATGATATAAAGCATGTTCTCATATCACAGTGGGATTAAACTCCAAGCCATAACAAAGTGTCCAAAATTTACACATTTGTAAATAACCAATAGACCATTGAGGGTATTTCAAGGTAAATTCGAAAACAATTTGATCTGAATGAAAAAAATCTTGGCATGCAGTAAAATCAACTATTAGAAATGTTTGAAGCATTAATGGTGATATCATAAGTCATTAACCAATGCTTTCATGAAAAAAGGAAAAAAAACAGAGAAAGGGCAATTTAAGTAATCAGAAAAAGAATAACTATCAGAACAGATAGCAATAAAATAAAAAGAAAAATAATTTATAAAATCAATATAAAAAGCTAATTTTTAGGAAAGTCACATAAAGTTCATAATGTTCAACCATGACTGAACAAGAAAAATGAGTGAAAATACAAATTACTAATATTAGGAGTGAAAAGAGAACATCAGTATTGATCTTGCAGTCATTAAGAGGATAATAATAGGATACTACAAATAATTGTATCCTTATAAATGATGATGGCTCAGGTAAAAATCAATCAGTTGCTGAAAGATATAAAGCATCAAAGTCATCCAAGAAGAAACAGACAAGTGACTTCTAAGCCAGGCACTGGTGGCTCATACTTGCAATCCTACCTACTCAAGAGGCTGAGATCTGAGGATAAGGGCTCAACTCACCCAGGGTAGAAAAGTCCATGAGACTTACCTCGGATTAATCACCAGAAAATTGGAAGCGGTGAGGTGGCTCAAAGTGGTAGAGTGTTTGCTTTGAGCTGAAAAAGTTCAGAGACAGTGCCCAGGCCCAGAGTTCAAGCCCCACTAAGAAAGAAAGAGGAAGAAAGAAAGAAGGAAGGAAGGAAGGAAGGAAGGAAGGAAGGAAGGAAGGAAGGAAGGAAGGAAGGAAGGAAAGAAAGAAAGAGAGAAAGAAAGAGAGAAAGAGAGGAAGGGAGGAAGGGAGGAAGGGAGGGAAGAAAAAAAGGAAGAAAGGAAGAAAGAGAAACAGAAAGAAAGAGAAAGAAAAACAGAGAAAGAGTGAAAGAGCAGGAAAGAGAGAGGGAGGTGTAGAGAGGGACAGAGTGAGGGAAGGAAGGAAGGAATAAAAGGAAAAGAGGAAGTCACTTTTAGCTAAACATTCTCCATGAATGAAATCTAATCTCAAGATGACTTCACTAGTCTAGACCTAATAATTATATTTAGCAAGGTCACAGAGTATTAGGTCAACCTGCTAATGTGTTATTCCTCAATCTCAGTGAGGAGTAATTGAATTTGGGTGTGGAAGGGGGTAAAGAAGAATCAAAACACCATTCATAATAGTAAGGAATGAGCACAAATGCATGTACATGTGTGCAAGAAGAAAACACATAGATATAAATCTAACAAAATACGTGCAAGATCTCTACAAAAAATGTTCATTAAACTATATAAAGCTTAAATACATGAATTCACACATACCATATCCGTGGATAGGTAGACATAGTATTGATTTAGTTAATTTTTTCCAAACTGATCTACAGATTGTATACAATCACAATTAAACACCAGCCAAGTTGTATGTGTATGTGTACATTGACAAGTTGATTTCAGATTTATGTGAAAGGGAAAAGATCTAGAGTAGCCGAGCTAACACTTTAAAAGATAAACAAAAGTGAAGGATTCATCTTGCATAAGTGTATAACTGTAATAATCAAGGATTTGGTATTACTCAAACTATAGACATACATATCTCTGGAACAGCATGGCGAGCCCTTAGACAGATGCAGATGTCCAATTGATTTTTTGTGAAGACACAAACATAGATAAGTGTGTGCATACATATTATTACACAGCTGGCTCTCTGCATGTTCAGATTTGTTATCAAAGAATTCCACCAACTATGGATAGAAAATATTTAGGACAAACACTGTGCAAGTACAGACATTTTTCTTATTGTTATTCCCTAAACAATATGTGTAGCAACTATTCATATAGCATTTTCATATAGCAGATAATATATGCAATCTAGGAATGACCCAGTATACAGTAAGATTTCATAGGCTAGGTTCAAATACTGTGCCATTGTGTGCAAGTTAAATCAAACACCTGGGAGTTTTGGTTTCTGCAGGAACACCCAGGAAAAACTTAACAGAGATCTTCTGCTTAAAGGGGCCAAGAGAAAATAACCCCTAAGAAACAATCAAGACATTTAGTGCCTAGATTTGGGACTCTAAGTAACAGCTGCAGTAAGATATCAGAACTTTTTAAAGAAATCTATCCCTATAGAACTGAGGCAGGAAAATTACTTACTGTCATCACACACTCTCGCACACACCTGTACCATGGAGAAAAGATGCTAAAAGAAGAAAAGGAGTATTAAATCCCCTTTTCCTTCATAGGCTACAGGAAATATTTCTCTTTATATCTCTCTACTTTAGCCCTGTTACACTAAAATTCTTGCTAAAACTTTAAAATGAAAAAGAAAAACAATAGCCTACAACCAAGTCTGGAATGGTTTTAGTAATAAAATGCAGAATGAAAATATATTGACACACTGCTTAAGGATAGGGACACTTTTCAGAGAAATCTGTCATTCAGCAAGTTTCTCATCATGTAAACACAGTGTCTCATATGAAGTTAGATGTAGCTGACTGCCCAGATAGTGCCATTTTGAATATCACAGGCATTGTACCACAGTGGTATCTGGGTATCTAAATATATTAAAACATGAAAAGAAGCAATAAAATATTAATTGAGAGGAAATTTCCAGGTTATTTGTCACCTTAGGACACTATAACTCTATACAAGGCTCATCACTAAGTGCAGTACATTAAGAGTTGCATGATGCTACTGAATTATAATAAAAACAATAAACAACAATGAGTTCGTGAAGATGTACATTTTTGTTGGAATAAATAAACAAATGTGCTGAGTATGACAGAGCACACCTGTAATTTCAGGTCCTCAGAAGGCAGAGTCACAAGCATTGCAGTTTGAGGTAAGTACAGGCAAAATGTAAGTAAGATTCCCATATCAGAAAACATCCCAGATGATGGTACCTGCCTGCAAACCCAGATCGTAAGGAAGTGAAGATCACAGACTAAGACTAACCTTGGAAAACATGGGAGACCCTATTGGAAATTAAATGTGTGCACGCCTACACATACACACACAAACACACACACACACACACATACACACACACACACAGCAAAAGCAAAGGAGCAGGGCATGCCCAAGTAGTAGAATGCTTGCTTAGCCCATGTGAGGTCCAGATTTCAGTTTTCAGTATTATAAATAAATAAATGAATATCACATGCATATATACATAGATATAAATGTATATGTATCTGAGTTCATATAAATACAAACAGACATATGTGTAATTATTTATGTACATATACATATGCAAATATATACATATGTATTTGGTATATATATGTGTATATATAACTGAAAAGGAAAAATCTTTCTTAGATAAGAATTGCAATCAAGAAATGAAAATTAGGCTTTCTATCACTATGCCAATAATTACCTTGTCTTACATGTGGCTAGTTAGTTATATATAGCCTCAAATGATTATCTTCAATATACTCATTACAGTGGTAGTTTTAACACGTGCCCTTAATTTCTTGGCTATTCTTCTATCCGGAAGGTACAGTCTAAGCTCTTCCCTTAAATATGAACTAGACATAGTGATTATGTTATAAAAAAATAAGTAAAGGATGCATAGGGAAAAAGTAGTCTTTTCAGTGATGTGATTTCATGAGTGATCAAAGCTAACATCTCTAGTAAGGAAACATGCTGAGAGGAGGTGCTTTGATAATCAGATGAGAAGCCACTTAACTGTGGTGATATGCTCCTCTTAAATCAGAATCTTGACTTCTTGTAAGCAAATGTCAGACAAAGCCAATAAGAGATACCAGCTAGTACCCAACCAGATATTAAGGTCACAAAATCCCATGAGGATGGAAAATGAGAAATCAGGGAGGAACTGGAAAATAAGTTAAAATAAAAACAACTGTGATAGCTTTGATGGAAAAATAAAATTAGTAGAAGTAAACCTGGAAAAACCTGAATGAAATCTGATAGTGATTTAATAGCACCGACACCAGTTATTGGTTAGTTATATACTACATTAATTGCATTATACAATTATTGAATTGGGGGGGGGGAGGTAGTTCTAGGCTTGAGCTCATGGCCTGAGCATTGTCCTTGGACTTTCTCAAGGCTAGGGCTCTACCACTTGAGCCTCAGTACCACTTCTTGCTTTTTCTACGTATGTGGTAAAGAGGAATTGAACCAGGGTCTTCATGCATGCTAGGCAAGCAATCCACCACTAGGCCAAACTCCCAGCCCCAATTATTGGGTTTTTAACTTTGATAATCACATTGAGGTTAGGTAATATGATAATAGAGGTTTGGTATATCCCCCAAACTCATTCTACTATCATTGCAACTCTTCTACACGTCTACCCCAAAACATGAGTTACTGAAGAAATTCTTATCTTCCTGATATGGTGGCCCAAAGGAGTCACTAGGAATTGACCCTAGGGACTTAAGTAACAGGGGTGTAAGATGATGCCTATAGCTGGGAACGGGATCTAGTCTCAGACATCAGCCCTGAACAGCAACATGCAACTCCAGCCAGCACACCATACCCACGGCAAACAATCGGAATCATGCACTGCCCCATCCTTGCAGAGGTCATAATTTTTACAGGCTTCAAACCCACAATACCAAATGATTGCAAATCCATGAGATGATAGAGGAATCAAGAAAAGAAAGTGAAGAAAGGATTCAGGAGAGAAGACTCTTGAGCTGGTGGCATCTTAGGTCACCCAGCATAGACACTGTTCTCTGTGGACCACTGTTTTACAGTCACTTCCTCTTACCAAACTAGTCAAGCTCCAAATTTTATTTTTCTGGGTCCTCTCCATTCATCTTTCTGTTCCAGTCTGTTCCTAAAGTCACTGCCATTAGGCATGATATATGATGATATATGTGTCATTTCTACATGCAAGATGCAGCAGGATCCTAACAAAATTATTTGCTCCAATATCCATGCTGCCTCTCAGGGGAGTGTCCTGAAGTGATCTGAATTATTTATTCATTAGTCCCCTAAGTAGTTATAAATAACAGCTAGCCATCAAGTACTAGGTCCTGACTTTGCTTAAAAAAATCCAGTAACAATCCTCAACAAATGTATCTTAAGTTGAAAGGAAGAGGAGAGGAAGAAATAGAAGGGAATGAGGAAAAGGGAAGAGAAGAGTGTAAAATATAGATTAACAAGACAAAAGGATACCAAGTTTTGTGGAACAGTTATCGCAGACCTTCATAAAGATACATGAGAGATATAGATGTAGCTTTAGAAACGTTTAGGGCCAGAATGAAAAACCATAGAGAAAAACACATGAACAAACAAAACCCCCGAAACAATGTTAAACCAAACCTATTTGTCCACTTCAAACAGACAAAGAATCTACATGCTTACTGGACAAACAGGCCTACGTACTAGGTCAGTATGGAAGATCAGAACAGATATGGCAAATTATACTTGGCTCACGTCTGTGGAATTGATTCATTTGAGACATGCTAGGAACCTGGATTTTTTTCACAGCACACATTATAGTAAGTCTCTAAAAACCAGAACTCCTTGATCAATTTACCCTGATCAAACTGCTGGACAATGGAATCCCACATTACAAACATTCGTTAACAAATTTCTGAAGCTCTGTGTCAGTTATCTTCTTAATAGGTGAGATGGAAATAAATTGCTTTTATAGGCAAGAAAACCCGAGGAGACAGAAATGGTACCGCCCGAGGAGACAGAAAGGGTACCACTAAAAGAACAATATTTTATATGAATATACATGGCCATGCAGAACTCCTCCTGGTAGCCTTCATTAGGGCTGTCATATGTGCATATTCACTTTCCTTGCCAAAGACTTAGATCTATACCAGCTGCATATCCATC